>NW_012130084.1:1283112-1284830 GCF_000143395.1 Atta cephalotes
ACGTAACGTACGTAACGTACGTACGTACGACGTACTACTACTTATTACTATAACTTACTCTCTACTACTCTCTCTTCTCTCTCTCTCTCTCTCTCTCTCTCTCTCTCTCTCTCTCTCTCTCTCTCTTTCCCTCTTTCTCTCTTTCTTCCGCGAAGAACCAGGACGACAGCGCGGCGTTAATCACGCCACGTGGATGGCCACGTCGAGCAGCGGAGGTGCGGGTCTCGTCGATACATCAACGTCCGTTAAATCTCTCTTCGTCCTCTTCCTTCTCTCAGACATTTACGCGAGGGAAACGCGATTTATATAGGTCGCCAAACTCATCGCTATTCTTTGCCGTACAAGCAGCACACAAACCGGTCGTTTCGAGATGTGAGAAGCTCACGTCATTTCGCTCGCACTCGTGGAAAAGCAATTACTTTTTCAGTGAATTTAATTTTCAATTCCGTTGTCAAGAATGACCTTTGTTTTTACTCGCGGTTAGTGTAGATATATCTTTGCGCAATGTCGCATCAAAGAAGAAATATTATTATTTATTATTATTAATATTTATTAACTCGGGAATAGTCACTTGAGTTATTTTTATATTTCAATGGCGTAAAAATATGAATTGTGAAATATTTTGTATGAATGTTATTTATAATATTTTCGTTCTTTCTTAATAATTATTCTTTATAAATCTATAAATATGCAATTTCAAAAGCCCGTAAGTAAATATTATATTAAAATTAAAATCTTTAATTTTTAGAGATATTGTCATAATAAGATACTTAACGTGCTTATTCTATTTAAAATTTGTTTGGTTTCTATCTTTTTTAGAAAATTGTAATTAAATACATATTCATAATCGGAAAATAATCAGTAACATACAATATGTTTATTACAAATACTGATTTCAATTGAGATGTAAAAACACCCGAGGTAATCATTTACATTAACAAAAATCAAGTGACTATTCTGAGATTAATCAAACGTTTGAAAGTATTAAATCGAAAGAAAATATTGTATGTATATATGAATTATTTCTAAAATTGATAAAAAGAAAGTATTTTGAAAAACACCGCCGCAATATTTTGTACAAGTATTCTGCATATCACGTAGTATAACAGTGTTAAAATGTTATCGCCAGTGCGTTTCATCCCTTAGACGACACTCCGTTCGCCGGTTATACACCCGATCCCTTCGTATCGTTTTCCCCCAGGGTACCCCGAGCATAAAGCTTTATGCACGCGTTTCCATCATACAGCTTGCCGATTAAGACGTCTCGGTGTTAAAAATGCATGCAATTAGCTGGCGGCGCGCTGGCTAAAGCGCCCTTTAAGGCCGCTTCTTCTTAACTGGGCGGGCAAGCGCTACCCCGTTTCCTCTCGTTGGGTGACAAAGTTACGATCTACCGGGTGTCGTTAATATCAGCGTCCCGGAACGAGCGGTGGATGGGAGAGCGAGCGGAGAGATGATCTGCGAGGCACGGGTGCCGTAACGCGATTTGCCATGAGTTACTGTAAGGCGCTCTGCGGGTGTTTTAAATCGATATGCAGACGGGGTGAGAGAGAGAGAGAGAGAGAGAGAGAGAGAGAGAGAGAGAAGAGAGAGAGAGAGAGAGAAGAGAGAGAGAGAGACGTAACGCGTCGACGTCCGCCGTACCCTTAACCGTTGGTCGTCGTCGTCCGTTCCGTTTCCGTTCGTACGAACGTAACTAACCTACTACTAACTACTCG
>NW_012130084.1:1284850-1308885 GCF_000143395.1 Atta cephalotes
GTAGAGTAGTAGTAGTAGTAGTAGAGAGTAGGAGAGTAGAGAGAGAGAGAGAGAGAGAGAGAGAGAGAGAGGGAGAAAGAGAGAGAGAGAGAGGCGAAGAGAGACAGAGAGCTAAGCTCGATCGCGCCTAACCTTGGTGTCTGCTCGTTCCTTGTCGACGATAACCATCTAACATTCGCATTCTGGGAATAGAAGTAATAACCTGAAGTATGGAAAGCTTCAAACAGAAATCATAGACCAATCCAATGTCGAAGAGGTCGTTTTTTTCAGACTGATATTGGTTCTTAACTGTACACATGTCGCCAGATAATGGCGTTAAATCTCTACAGCTTAGACAAATCCATTGAGTTTATTCGTGAGAATGTCGAAGACAGAATTAATTGAAAAGAATTAATTGAAAAATAATCGATTGAAATTGAAAATCGAAGTATGACGTAACTTCTTCTTGAATGCAATGCAATGAAATTTCGTAAAGTGCACGAAAGTTTCGAAGAATCCGAATGAGAATCAGATTCGCCCCAATTCCATGGCGATAGACATCTGACCTCACTTGAGTTGATCAGCTCTCTTTCTCTTGATCACATCAATATGGACGACAACGAGCGAGTCGTCCACAATGGGCTCGACACGAAAGATTTATGCGATAACGTCGATTACCTCGCGAGCCCTTCATTCATCATGGTGGGACCAGCACGACTGTCAAAATCGTTGACATTACATTGCATAGGTAATTCGATGTCACGAAACGAAGTGTCGCGATCTGCTGTTCGATGCAACGGATAAAGGAGCCAGCACACAATGCTGTATTCAGGCTTCGATGGTTTGGCACATTAAATGCCACACGAGGATTTTGATCAATTTCGCAACTGTAAGCTGTTGCAGTAAATGGATACTATTTATATGAAATATGATATTCATTAAAGTAAAATAAAATAATAATATTTATAGCTCCAGAAATAAATCCAAGTAACATACTTATATGTAAGCCTTTGCGGTTGTTGGTGCGTAAATTATGTATTTATAACGTGATAAAATATATTGAAAGAACAATTTTGCTAAAATATCTAGTTAATAATTTAGTTAGATATAGATCTGAAAATAATTTTGTTGAAATTGACCATCAAAATAATTTTGTAGGAATTTTAAGCGTAATAAATCAATGCCGCAAAAAGTTTTGACATTCTAGCAATAATCAGTTTAAATGTCTCATAATAATTTTAACAAAACTATTTTCCAACAAAATTATTTTCAGATCTGTTTCTAATAAATTTTTAGATTTTTCGTTTTTTCTGTGTATATCCTAATTAGTTGCGAATTATATAATACATAGGAAGAACGGTTTATATAGGAGGAACAGTTTTGTTAAAGTATTTAAAAATTTAGTTAGCTACAATCTGAAGTATTTAATAATTTTGTTGAACCAAAATAATTATATAGGACTGGTTGCTAAAATGTCAAAACTTTTTGCAGCTGTTTATCATACTTGAGATTTCTATATAATTATTCTGATAGTCCAACAATTAACTAAATTTTTACATTCTTCAGCAAAAATCTCTCCTTGTATTTTGTTTTTATCAAAAAGTTAAAGTAAACACGAACATTAATATTCTGAATTTGAGTCTTCAATATGCGGAAATATATAGAAGTCAATTAAAATTGTATTGAATTTATTTGTACCTATAATTCGTATTTTATATTTGATCTTTACTACAGCCATCATTGATGACAAACGTAAATGTAGAACATGTACAAGCGAAGACTGCAGTACCACATCATTTCACAACAATTAACGATTTCGAGAGTTCAGAGTATTACAGACATGACTTGACCGAAGGCAGGTGGAGGCGCAGGATAATTTATTGGAGAACGTGTTCCGACGTCGCGTTTCTCGTAATTCAGTTTGATAAATAAATGGTTGCCCCGGCTGTCTGCGTGAGCTCGCTATCGCGAACTCGGCTCGTTCGCCACGTTGACGAAACCACTCGTAAATGTCCTTCGACTAACGATACGGCGCTTCCGAACGACCGCGAGCGATTCGAGCGAGTCCTGATTGCCGCATATCTAAGAGTCATCACTTGTCCAATTGGGCTGTCGTAATATCCCGTGCTATAAATTTCGAAACTATTTCGAAATATCATACGACTGACACGACGGACAATTTAATCTTTTTCAAGACTAGCACAAAGCATGAGAAATCATTACTTCTTAATTAGTACTTCTTTTGAAAATTATTTTAAATATTTTTGGCCAATATTCATAGTCGGTTCTTACATAAGCTCGTCTTAAATATCATCTTGAAATGTCAGAATCAAAGAGCCGTATTATATAGTATCTTAAGACATTATTTTAAAATAAAAACGAATACTGTCTTTGTCATTTTTTAAAAATATTATTGAATGATATTATTACGTATTTATGACAAATTTTCTTTTGCTATCCTTTTTTTATCGTTATTTGAATCAAAAGTGGCTTGAATTTCCTTCATATAACGATTGGCAACTCTGCGAGACCGTCTTAGGTTTATTCTCCTTTTTATAAGGCTCTCTTTTTCTCGTGCTCTCTTCTTCGTCGTATGGCGAAGAGAATCGGATGACGCGCGGCGACAAGCGAGCGGATGAAAGGAGACACTAAAAAACATAGGAAAGACGACAGTAATCGCTTCTGATTATTGAAGCCACCAGCAGCATACTGTCCTCTTTGTATGAGGATCGGTCTGGGAAACCTCGCTTCGCCAACCACTAGGCATGCTCGATCACTATTGCTTTCTGTTAAATTGGCTTAGAACATGTCGTCTGAATTACAGTAAAAGCGCCTCCTAATCGATGCGGTCACGCAACGAATATTAGGTTCTGAAGTGTACTATTTGCCGATATGATGACATTTAATCGGTAGAAATGAAGTAGAAAAAGAATCAATTTATTCTGTCCAGGAAATTTTACCATTTTACGCGACAATGAACAAGTAAAGTGCTATTTAATAAGAATATCTATCTATCAATATAATACTTTACAATAGAAAAAAACAGATCTAAGAATATTTGTCTTATATAATCTAAGAAAATTTTTCTAACAATTGCGTAAGCACAGCACTTAATTTTATAATTATTAGTATTAGTTTCTATCAAAGTTGATCCTCCAAAAAAAATCGATTGTAAATTGGTTATAGGATAAAAACTTGAAAAGATTTTTTGTCTTACACATTCAATAGTCTTGTATATGTACAGATAAAATAGTTAGATATTTTTATATCGTCGACGAAGTTTTTGTACAATAATTCCAATATTATGTACTAGAATTATGCGTATAAAATACATGGACATTGCATAGCCGAGTGATAACATTACCATAATCGGATTCAGGTGTCACGGCGCGTACGAAAAAATATCTAGTAGCGCATTATAAACTTTGGACACGCCTAATGCATGCGTGGAAGCCGATATGCCGTATATGCAGCATTGACAGTTTTTGTCTGGTGTCATTATGACGCTCGACGGCACAAAAGACGCCGTCGACAAGGCAACCGAGCGTGACGCTCGCTGGTGAACAGGTACCGAAAGAATCGGAGACAAGAGACGAAGAGGACGATGAGGACACAGCAAGGACGTAGCACTCAGGAATATCAGATATAGGTGAAAGAACGCGCGAGTTTATCGATATTTGAGGATCGGCTGTTTTTCTTTCTCACTCTCGGCGACACTTCCCTTTGCTCGCTTTGCGTCTCTCTGCTAAATTAATGCGCGGAAGGTATCTCGATCGTGTGGACGATTCATTCCCAGCCGCTTCTCCAGAAGCGATCGTGCGTGTCCGCTCGACCGCGTCGAGATCGTCCTGCGGCCAGGATCGATGAAAATGAAAGGAGACACTAAGGAGCCGCACGTGCTTGGATTCGTACGTATACGTTCATCCATAATTAGATTTTGAGATACAAACACAAACTTTTATAACTAGACTGCTCATTTCGATTATTTTGAAAGAAAGAGATTAAAGCTTTTTTGGCTATCGAATGAGTGATTTACATATACATGTGTAAGATTTACAATAATTTTTATTTATAACGTGTATTCGTACAATAACTCTTATAACTACAAATTTAATTGATTTCGGATTTAAAACTGTATTATGATTTTTTTAACTACATACTCGTAATGAATTCGACTACATGAATGCATTCTTGATACGTGGATGTATTTTCATTAGTATAATTACAGTATATACTGAAAATAGTGTGGGTAATAGTTACTAAATGTTGAGTGAAAGAATTTCATTTTGAGTGAATTAAATGTTCGGTTAATGACCGAAAATAATTTTACTTTTCTAAATATATATCACTACTTAAACAACCAAACATAATAATATAATAATATAACCAGTAATATATAATAAACATAATAATATAACCAACCGTTTGATAATTACTAAATATTTTAAGATTATTTTTAATTATATTTATTAAACATTTGATTGAAATTATTTTGCTCAATGTTTTGTAATATCACTCTTTTCTTTTGTGTGTACATAATTATCCTTAATATCCTTATCCTAATATATTTTTTAAATAGGCATGTGGATGATGGTTACATAGGCGTGTGTACCGTTTGAGTACAATCTGAATGTATCATGTGATTATAATATAATGTATTTTCCAACAAGCAACACAGTGATGTCATCTTTGTTTAACATTAGCAAACAAGGATGTAACGGATCCATTGTGTCACACCATGTCATTTGTGTCGCTTGTTGGAAAACACACATATTATGTGATTTAAATGCATGAATGGATGAATAAAAAAATAAGATCCCTTATCGTTTCATAGATCATTAATTGTTTCTATTTTTAAGTTGTCATGATGAAACTTGTTGCATTTTCTAAACTTTGATATAAGGAATTTTGAAGTGCAATATTTATTCTTTTTCAATGTTCCATGGGGACACTGTTTGACATCAAACACGACAGTGAAATGAACAGTCTAGTTATAAAAGTTTGTGACTACAAACGATTTACACTTTTGAAACTTGTTTTAAATTTTGAAAGAGTAATGCAAAAAGAAGTGTAGGTATCACTTGGTTACGTGAAGGAACGAAACGGGGTCATTCTGTCGCGATTGCAGGTCATGCTGAGATCCGAAAGATTACGACGCCTTATCCTTGAATGAGAGAGAGAGAGGAGCCCTTGTCCCCGATGCCGAGTGCGATCAATTTGCACGAATATGCTGATGCGCGCGATATCGTAGTACCGGATTTGCGGCGTGGTCGACGGTGCGTGACCGCCCGGAAAACCACAACAGAGGAGAGACCGCCATCCGTTACGCGCCTCCTTTCCATCTGCACTGAGGATTGAATCGTGATCTCATTACAGTTGCGTTTTCATTATCGTAAATTAGCGGTAGAGCGCTATCGATAGATTCCCGAAGAATTTTTTTCGATGCTGCGGGTCGCGATCTCATCCGGCGTTGATAGAATCGAGCGGTTTCTTCGCGGAAAATTATACGAGGCCATCCAATCCAATTTGTAATAGACACAAAAGAATAAACTTTACATCCCATAGCAAAATTCCTTCTATCAAACTTTAGAAATGCAATAACAAGTTTTATCATGACGATATAATGAAAATGGAAACGATCGATTGATTCATGGAACACTTTTAATCGCGCTCTGTGTTTCTCGATCGGCGTCAATCTTTCGTGCTCAAGTCTTGTCGGTGAAAAACGGCCAATGTCGTGAGAAGCCAATGAGGCAACCGATCGTTAGAGCCTCTCGGTGGTAGTCCGTTAAGGTGTAATCGCTTATCGGAGTCATGCGACCGTCGAACTACCAGTTTCCAAGTTTCGCTTAACTGCCGTCTATACGGCGAGGCAAGGATGAGAGATCGTAGGGAGGAAGTAAGGAAATAGGAGAGAACGAATATGGGAGAGGAGTATATACGGACTACGGCAGCAATAGACCTCAAAGGGAAAGGGAATCAGCTAGTTCTTCGCTTGATACACGAAAGGTGAGGTGAGGGGTAGAGCTTTGATCGTAGCTTTGCAACCAAGTAACACCTTCGGCGTCGCGTGATAGCCGTAATTACTCAAAAATACACGCCCGGCCCTGTGTTCTCGCTTTAGCTCGACCAACAAAACGCCTCGGCGATCGGTCATTACGTGCCTATCGTGCGCGTAAACGTCCCTACGTTTCACCCACTTGCTACGCTAAACAGCCTTGGCTTAGAGGTGTCGGGAGACTTGGACGCGCGGCGTGTCCCGGCCAAGTATAATCGCTCGCGGAGGTTCATTACGGCGTGGCGCGGCGCGGCAGGGCGAAGGTCAATTATCCTCTCGCGAGTGAGATATATATATATATATATATATATATACGAAGTGCTGAGAATGATATAGACCTGTGCGGCACGGCGTGTATACAACAGAATTGAGTCCATAACGTAACGGGGGAGTTCTCCGTCAGGGAATGTCTCTACTTGTTTCCGTAATCGCCATTCAAATAGCATAATGATTGCTCGACATGTAGCATCGCGGTGAAAGAGAAAGAGAGAAAGGGAAATTAAGAGAGCGAGTCATTTGAATTACTAACTTTTCCTAATTTCACTATGAGGAAAGGCCGCTTCCTGACACTCGTTGTCTCGCGCGCAACATGGTCACGCGCGATCGTTGCGAAATGACGATTTGTCGCGGCGTCGTACGTGGTAAATCGAGGAGAAAGAACATGGAAAAAAAAAAGATTACAAGCGCGCCGCTCGATCGTAATTGCGCCACGAAGGAAATACACGTATATTTGTCGCCGAGGCGTTTAATCGTGTCGCTCACCGTGCAACGTAAAAATTACACACAGCGACAAAAACCGTCGACTGGCGAACGAGTTTCACCGATTCGCGGTTCCGATATCGTGTATCGCGAAACCATGTATCGACCCCACCTGTCCAGGTATCCACTATAAAGTCGTTACGACACGGCACGCGGGCGATATCGATATACAGACACTGCTAACCGCTCGTGGAGATATCGATCTGCGAGGATAGTACACGAGTAGTGCGATCTACCGTAGAGAACGTTTATGGCTCGAATCGTGTAATCGCGATTCCAACTGCGCCGCTGAACGATGCAAATTAATCGTTTCGTTATTATCCCACCTAATGGGGTCTATCTCGCCTGATGCGATCGCTGGCAAGACGATTGTACGCCGCAGAACACATCGAGAAATCTCCCGTTAGTGTTCGACGATTCCGTCGATGCAATTATACGTTGCGGAATTAGTCATCGTGATGATACTCTTCTTTCTTTGATATTCTCACGATTCTTTTAGGGAATAAAAACGCAGCATGCAAAAAATCATTTCTAAACGATTGGTTGTAAGCTTTAATTTCGCAAAAGGTTTATTTATAAACTGTAACAAGAAAATTTAATTTCGTCTAACATATTAAGTTAGATAATAATAATAATAATAATAATAATAATAATAATAATAATAATATTTTTATTGTAATGCGCAAACATAGCCACATTATGAAGCAGAAAGATGAGAAAAAATACACGTAAAAAATGATTTTATTAAAGTATCTAATTTATATAATTAGATATAGAGCTGAAAATAATTTCGTTACATCACCAAAATAATTATGTAAGATGCAAAATTAGTTAACCAAACTTTTTGTAGTATTACTCATTATGTTTGAGCGTCTTATATAATATTTTGATGGTATAATAGTTTCAAATCTGCATTTAATTGAATTTTTAAATACTTCAGCAAAAATCGTTTTTTCTATACGAGAAACATAATGTGATATATGTATAAATAGAGAAGCATCAGTAAAATTACTGCTATAAAATTTATATAAAAAACGAAAATCGGATATCACAAAGAATCCTAAAAACACACTTAAGAATACACAAGCATCCGCAGATATACAGAAGGAATGGTTTTGCTGAATATCTAAAAATGTAACTACATATGGATCTAAAAATAATTTTGTTGGACTATCAAAATAATTATTCAGTTCAGCAAAATTTTGTTGGTATTTATCTTACATTTGCAGATATTTCAGCAAAATTGTTCTTTCTAATAGACAAAAATTCACATATACATAAAAACACATACACATTCATAAACATTCATGTGCAACAAATTTTACAATCATCACAAAAATAAAAGTCTCGTCAAAATAAATATAAAAAGTTATGAGCTTAATGAAATGAATGATAAAACGAACAGTTGCGATACGAAAAGAAGATAAAAGAAAAGGAGGCTTTTACAAATTACAGAAAGAGGCAGCAATAAAATTAAAATATTTGACTGAGATGGGAGAAAACAGCACGGAACTTCGCAGAATGATGTATAGGAGAGGATAAGAGGTCAGGGTAATAAGTGCCAAAGATGCTAGAAGATGACAAATTCTTTACACTCTTGTCTTATTAAGCATTGAACAATTTATACTATTTATACTTTTTAATTTTTCGTCTTTAACCGGAGGCGACGCTAATACAAAGCGGAACGCTTGATCGCGACTTGCGTGGATGCAACTTTATTAACCTACGAGACCTTGTACGGCCGCGTTTCTCTTCGTCTAATGTTCGTGCACTTATCTACCGGTTCATCTGGGATTGATATGCCAATTAAGCCGCATCTCGGTGCTGAGAATGTAAGTACACCGCGCGCCTTCGCTCTCGGAATGTTAATCCTTGTATCGCCAGGAACGACCGACAGCTACCTACTGATTTCAAATCATCGGTAGCTTTCTTTCTCGGAAGAATCTTGAGTTTTTTTATTGATTTAAAAAAATCCAAATAATAAAAACACTAGAATTATCGCAACGCATCGTCATTTTGACTTCGTTAATTATTTCAATTTTTTTTATTTTTGCATTAAAATATAGTACAGAATTTTGAAAATATATATAAAACAAATAATACCAAATAATGCAAAAATTTTAACGATACAAAAATATATGTACCAAAATAACTTTCTACTAACCGAAAAGAATAGGAAATTGCCAAATGGCAACTTCAGTAGTTCTAACGTAATACTATCGGCATTTTTAGTATTAATTATTAGGAATAAACATTTTGGAATTTATAAATATATATCTTTACATACAAACAGAGCGTAGTTAGGGCATTATATATACCTTAAATTTCAAGAAAAACAAAGATAAGTAATTAAAACAGACTATTGAGTGATGAGAAATATGAAAAATTAATTTTGGAAAAAGATTAGAAATGAAAGTTTATAGAAAGATTTTCTGAAAATCCAAGACGACTAAAGTTAAAAATTTAATTTTTACAGTTCGAAAAGTTAGTTTACAATTAAAAAAAAAAGTAAATCAATAAATTAAATGAGTATAATATTGTGATTTATCTAGTAATTAAATAAAAAATACCTAATAATATAAAACAAAATAAGTCTATACCACTCGATTATTCCTTTCTCTGGAATTTGAAAGACTCAACTCTAATTTAGCTTCCCTCTTTTCTAAACACAATCTTAACTACGCATATAAAAAAAATGATATTAGAATAAAAAATATCAGATTAGAAACTGATTTATTTGTCCTATCAATTATGTCTCATTAATTAAATTTGTAATCTTTCGAAACCCTTGTCTCAATATGAATTCAGATCTGAGATCTCTTATCCCAAGAACCTACAGCGTTCGCATCAGGCGTTTCACCGGTTGGCACAGGTTTTTGTCCTTCGATGCGAAAGTCGTCTCTTCCCGCGGGCCCCCAGTCTTTATGATTCCGCGACGAACGCGCGAGGCAGAGAAAAATGTCCGAGATGAGATCGGCGAGGGTCAAAATGCATGACAAATAACACGGCTTGTCCACCGGCGGAATGAAACAAAACACCGGCCGAGGACGCGAACGCCGCTTTGTTCCCATTGTATCCGGGTGTCACTTCGAGGTAGCGAGGTTCGCCATTCAGCCGAGCGACGGTGTCGGATCGCCATCAGATGACGCCCGATAAAGATACGACAAATTGGTACCACCCGAACGACCGCCGCTGCCCGCGGAAGATACGCACAGCGATAACGCTCGCGTCGATAACACCGCGAGTTTTGCGCGCGAACCGGTGTGTCCCTCGTGTCCCCTGTTTCTCTTCGCCAGTGGTTACCTACAAGCAGAAGCTTTCTCGAGAATTGAATAAGTGACGATATTAATTTTATTGCGAAATTACTGGAAGTCCAGACAATGCTAATGCAGTAACGAGCAGTATGCACAGCCACTCCTACTTATGTGCTTTCTCTTATTCGCATGGAATATATAAACGAAGTTTTGAAGTACCTGAAAACCTTTAACTAGATATATTGAGAAAAAGATACTTTAAAGTTTATTCTTGAGACATACCATTTATTTCATTGAAATAAATCTTTATTTAAATAAATCATATTTTTATTTTTTTTTACAATTAATGAGATGTATTTCACAGAAATGCATATTTCGTCATCACAATAAAATTTTTTTATTATTAATAAATATCGAAGAGAATATAAGTAATTTTTGCTTTGCAATAGTTTGACATTTTTCTTTCAGAATACAGATTTGAAAATAATTTTATTTGGACTGTCAATATAATCACATAAAATATTAAAAATATTAATTGCTAAAATGTTAAAACTTTTTGCAAGATTATCATCAAGTTTAAGTTACATAATTATTTTAATGATCTAATAAAATTATTTTTAGGTCCGTATCCAGCTAAAATTTTCAATATTTCAGTAAAAAATTATTCTTTCTGTGTACCTTATATTCTTGAAACATTGAAAGCATACCTTTAACTTATCAATATAAGTTAATTTCAAAAGTATACTCAAAATTTTATTAGAACTCTATTTTTTTCATATCGAAAAATATCGCACAAAATTTTCTTTATCTATCTGATGATAGATAACACGTGTGTGAATGCAAATTGCAATTTGCAATAAATTGGAGAATCTCACTCAGCCGTTCACTGAATATTTCGTAAAATTCTGTGAATGGATAACGCAATTTATACCTGTGACTCGATTATCGAATCGGCTGCGCGATAGCGAGTAGACGTGCTCGACTTGTGTGGCGGACCACGGTTGGTTGATTTCGCGTTTGCTGTTCGGCGAACGCCAAATCGCGCTAAGTCCGCTCGACGTCCGTACGTCCGGTGACATGGGACAAGAAAGGAGAAGAGAAGTTTTGTCGACGGTAGAGAGGAGAATCTTCCGCATGATTTCTCGCGAACTTGGCAGGCAGCCGAAACGGAAGGCATTCGACCGTTGCGAACAAATCTGTGGCCTTACACGACATAACACTCGATTTTATCATCTAAAAAGAATCGATTTATGAATTTTTTGTTTTCCAAATGCTTTACTTCGTTATTCGATATACATTACTAATAAAAGTCTTGGATGATTAAATTTCAAGTGTTTTATAGCAGAGAAAACTAATTAGTTAACGCTTAGTGATTCTTTAATACGATTGATTGCTACACTTAGATTTAATGAAGGCAAGAACCAACTATATTAAAGACTAAACTAAACGCTAACTAATTAATTTTTTCTGCTTTTCTTTGCTTATTGTCATCATCTTATATTTAATCTTCATCTTATATAATATTTTACATTAAGTGAATTTATAGAGATAATAAAAATTCTATTAAATTTGATTCTAAATTTAGATACATATACGAAAGTAAAGAACTTTGATAGTTGCACATTCGTATCGGTAAATAATCTATGTATGTGTTTGAGAATCGATAGCGATCGCTCGATCATGTACATCGCCATATGCAGCGGGACACAATATGTTACTGTTATTCTTATTATAATTAGATATGTACGGCGCCTTGGACGAGGCACGGTTTTCCATCGGTGAACAAGTGCCGAGGCGGACAATCGCCGGATGACATTAACAGTTATTGAATCAAGATAACCGCTTGACACTGGCAACTCGCGATACAAAACGATCGCGACGAGTTGAACCTGGTACGAATATACATATATATATATGTACACATCGTGACAGAGGGTGGACGTACGAGCGTGTACCTATAAAGCTGGTTCAATCACGAGGTACAAGCGATCGGCGATCGGTCATCGACTTGCTCGAAGACAGTGGCGTAATCTTCGCGGCATACGCCGAACATCTTTTCTATCGATGCATAGAGGCGTGTTGCAACAAGATTATTACGACGCAGACTTGAATGTTGCTGTTGAGATAAAGGAAACGTTCGCGGTTTAACTAATGTTATATGTCTTATCTGTTGCGGATTCTTCTTTCTCTCTTTTTTTCTCTCTGATGTATTTTATATATTTATTTAGCCAATCTAGACACTTGTATAAAAAGGAAGATTTTGTTGAAAATATATATTTCTTTTATATAAAATAAACTTGTCGAGTTAATTAAAATAATTATATAAGACGCTCAAACTTATTGCTAAACTGTCAAAACTTTTTGTAACATTACGCTTGAGATTTCTACGTAATTATTTTAATAATTCAAAACAAAATTATTTTTATTTTTTAGATCTACATATATCTAACTAAACGTTCTTTCTGTCTACACGAAATATAGAATTATAAAACTCGAATACACTTTACATAAAAGTAGATTGAATTTCTTTAAGAATTTGGAAATTTGACAGCAAACGATGTAGATATTAATGAATCAACATATGTTTATCTGATGCCTCGCGTTATTTTTCGACGTCTCCCCAAGGGAAAGTCAGGAATCGCCGGCGAAAGATAGCATGGCTTGCCAGACGAGACGTAGGAAGAAAGACTCTTTCGGTCAAAAACACAAGGAAACGAGTACGTACGCTAAGGGATCGGTGACTAATGAACCGTTCTCAGGTACTTTATTCGGTCAGTCCGCCGGTCCCGTTTTAGTAAATTACAATCATTACGGGCACTTGCCTTCTCGCGGGCGCCGATCAACACTGAGGTGTCCATCCCGGCGCAATTCTCGTTAAATTAAACGCGCCGAATCAATTACTCGCCCGGCCTCATAATCGGCCGTGATGGCGCGTAATGAAACATTGCGTACCTGTCACCATAACGGGCATCTGCGTTTGCAAACGCGCGGGGAATTATCTGAGACGGGCGGCCCCATACTTCTTCCCGTTACGTACGCGTCTGCCAGGAAGATACGACCACGAAGAGACGCAATTTACTTACTCCGTAAAGGCGATAGTAATAATGTTGCTCACGATCGCTCGCGGCACGACATCACGTCGCATCGGTACTTTTCAACACGGCGAATAAATTATATTGTGACAAGATTCGAAGAAAAAGATTCTTTAATTAGCGTACTGTCAACATCGTGTCAAGATTCAAATAGAAATTTTACTCGGAACATTCTTTTAGGACTGTGATGAAAGCTAAAATGTTTTTATTGGATATACTGTTAATACTGGATGCTCTCTTTCTCCTTCTCTTGAAAAAATGCAGTACACTTTTATATAAGTAAAGAGATTTATGCTAATTTATTAATAATTTGTGAATTATTAATAATAGTTACATAAATGTGTATTACTTTCTTGTCTAAACTTATGAAAAATGTTATTCCATTTCTTTTTTTTTTTCAAAAAAGAAATTAAATAACTTTTAAGAAACAAAAAACATATAAACGTGGAAAGAATGATTTTACTGAAGCTATCTAAAAATTTAGCTAGATCTGAAAATAATTTTATTGGATTAAAATAATTTCCATATCCAATATCCATATAGCAGATGTCCATGGGACATTTTAAAGAACATCCTAAGAATGTTCTAACGTTCTGAGAACGTTCGTAGGAACATCTCTGGAATAAAGTGTGCTGTATGGGAAGGAATCATAGGAATCTCAAGTATGATGAGTAATTCCGCAAAAAATTGTTATATTCTGGTAATTAGTTAGAGCATCCTATATAATTGTTTTGATGACTCAACAAAATTATTTTCAAATCTGTACTTATATATAGCTAAATTTTTAAATACTTCAGCAAAGTCCTTTTCGTATATATATATAAAAATAAAATTTCTCAGGTTTGAGTTACGGAAATGCTTGACTGCGTAAGTCCGTTATCTTATAGTAAATCCGTTCATATTTTTTGGACATGATTATCAGTTGTAAATATTAATTCGCGATAGTTAAGCGGATAGCAGGAATACTTTCCTTAAACTATATCTTCGTTCAAGCTCTTATTTATGTATCTCCGCGCGTTTGTGGACTTTTATTCGCGAATTCATAAATATGTCCGCGCGGCGTGGTGCACTCTCGGAGAGGTTTATCGTACACGTCGGCATCGGGCGACACGGGATGCGCGTATCTCGAGGGCTGACAAGCGTGACGGATGATCGCCAACGCGGGTCAAGGAGCGACACGCCTTTTAAGGACGGCAAACGACGGGACGCGACGCGACGAGACGTACCCGCGCCAGGACGAATTTTCTGTCGGATGTCCCGGGGGGAACTTCACCTTTACCGATTTGCATGAATCTAATTACGGAGTTCTCCTTTTGCCGTGAGAGAGAAACACTCGTGGCGGATGCAGCGCTGCATCGCATACTGCAAAATCAACGGGCGTTTCAATCGCAGATACCGGAGGCAAACGGAGAAAAGTGCTAGTTGCATTAATATCGAAACACCAAGATGTAATTATAGAAATATAAATTTAACGTGGGAATTTTCTGGTTGTATTAATTGGAATAATTCGAATAGAGATATATACATAAATCCATGATATTTTCCAACGATATAATAAACAGTTCTTAAATCTTGCTTTAAACAATCTATAATACGTGTCAAGATGAAGTTTTATTTATAATTTTATATACCTTGTATAAATAAAATTTATGTGTATTCGTTTTAATGTGTTGTATTCTTATTTTTCAAATGTTTCTTTTTTTTGCTGTTTATAAAATTATAAATATAAATTTTGATCCTGCAAATTGTAAATGATCATCTTAAGTAATTTTGAATAGTTTTATGACATTATTTATTCAATTTTAATCTACATGTAGCTCATGTTGTATAATTCAAAAGTACACAATGCAAGTATGAAGTTTTCAGAAAAGAAAAAAATTATATTTTTCTTAAAAGGAAATTAGACTAATCAAATAATGTCGATAAAAAGAATATATATTTTTAAAAATACATAATCAAATGTAATTTTTATTATTTTTGTTTCACAACCCTTAAAAATTTATCTTTTTAGTGAATTGTGACGATTTTTTGAATATTTTAAAATTAAAAATTCGGAACAATTTATTAAAAGTGACACAATTCAAAATATCACCAACAGTTTTTAAAATAACTAAATTCGAAATAAAACAATTTCATCAAACTTCAATAATCAAAAATTATCTTACTCTGAATGATTTTTGTAGCAGCTTCTTCTCTTTGTTTATAAAAGTGATACAAATCATTGTATTATTTTTACAGAAAGTATCATGCTATCTTAATTTGCAAAACCTTAAAACAAATCAACACAAGTGTTATTTGGACAAATCGTGAAGTTAAGTTAATGTACTTTTAATGATTCGCAGAATAATTTTTATGTAACTCATTCATGGTAATAATTTATTTGTGAGTTGTATCACTTTTGAAATAAGTGAACAATATATTCTCTTCGCTTAGTCCAATAATTGCACACGCGACTTTTTATTTATAAAGTCATAATTTTATTTTCGATTGCTTTTCGTATTTGTTCTTTACTCTTAACATTACGAGTTATTCGCATCATTGTACACTGATCTATGCGCCAACTACATCATCGTTCACTGATCTATTCGATCTTCACGCGCGTGAATAATCGGCTCGTTAGGTGTATCGTCCACCAAGCGAGTATCGATGTTGCTAGTCGTTTGTGAAATAATATATTTTATCGCTTCACTTTATAACGTAATCGAAACTGGCTACGCCAGTGCAGCTCGTAACGGTACGCGACTATCGACAATAAACGACTGTTGATGATATGAGTGCAATGTGACATGGCACTTTACAGAACCTCAAGTGGCTCATACATTAACAGTTTGTGTAAAACCGCTGTTATACACAAAATTTCTCTGACATGTTTGACTTTATATTGTAACAACTTTAATCTAATCCGTACGTTATCGACATAACTGCGCAAATTGACCGTGCATACAAGTGCATCACTTTATATAGGTAGGATTAACAGGAAGAGTAAAATTAACCTACATGCATCTAACTGAGGTTTCCCGGAAACATTGACAATAAAATCAGGACGAGAAAATTGTCGAATCATCGCCGTGTTTCATTTTGTCTCTCATCTGCTGTTCGCATCATTAACACGCAAATCGCAAATTAAATCTACGTGGCCTAGTCGAACAACGTTGATCTACTTGTACGGTTACAATCAACGCACCTTTTCAATCATGAAAGCCCAACGGGGTTGCCTCATTGAAAGATTAAGGCGCATTATTAAGAGCAATGTCTTTTGCACATGTTGTGGTCTCTCAATTGCAATTGGCAAGATTTAAAACGTAACTGTAGTAGCGAGACTAATCGGTATACAATAAAAGAGACATGAATATGGTAAACCTTTCACTTTAATATGCAATAATCTAAAAAATTCTTGTAATCCTACTATCAGAAATCTATAATAACGTTTGAATATAATATTAGAAGAATTTTCTATACGTATAATTTTTATATTACGATTATTATTCAAACTTATATTCCACAGTTTCACCTTCTTTTGACTTTGATTTTCTTTCGTGCACGCATATGCAATTTTTTTAACCTCTAAACAAACAATATGCTGGTTATCCGATTTATCCTGAATTTTCTATTATATATTATTTTTATATTATGATTATTATTGAAACATATTCCACAATTTCACCTTCTTTTGACTTTGATTTTCTTTCTTGTGCATGCAATTTTTTTAACTTTTAAACAAATAAACAAGTAACAACGTGCAACTGGTTGTCTAATTCGTCCTTAATTCTTTGTATAAATAATTTTTATGATTATTATTCAACGATATTCTATAAATTTATCTTTTTTTACTTTGATCTTCTTGTGCACACATATATGCGACTTTTCTTCAACTTCTAAACAAACAACATGCTAGTCATCTGACTCATCCCGAGCTTATATGATTGTGATCGAGGTCCCATCGCGAGTGGCCGATAAGTTTCCACGTTGCCTTCGTCAACGGCATCGATTTGTTTCTAGTGCATAGTGCGAGCACTATGTAATGCACAAGTCATCTCTCGTTCCTTGCTGGTTCACTGGCCGCTTGATAAGTCGCTCTACGCGCGGTCTGTACGCTCTCACAATACGCTTCCGCAAAAGGAATACTCGGTCCGGACCTGTCCGCTCGAATCATTGCGATTATGCGTCGGGTGTATATCCGCGGAACCGACGATCGCGTCCCCGATATACGACCGATTGTACGCACAGCATCAAAGATATTTCCTAATGACTTTCTTGTATTATTGTAATGTATTTCATTCCACGAGACGGAAACTGCTTGTCCTCTACTCGCACTTGCGACCGAATGTTTCATTGTTCTTATCGAACGCTTAAGTGACCAAACTTATGATAAATTGCCGATACTGCACTTAATATTTCACACGATTGTATTTAATCGTTTGCTGTCAGTTTCAAGTTCTGCACTGTAAATATTTATATTACTTGCATACACGCGTCTATATGAGAGATATGCCTGCGAGATACGCATGAATAACTACGTCTTTAATGATTTACTTCATAAATATCAATACGGTGATTTTAAGTGTGAGTCTTACACATATCAAGTATTCCTTTTTTTCTCTCTTACTTTAGAAATTAATATATTAGTCGGTTACATTTTATATATCGACAAAAAATTAGTTTCTTTATCAAATGTTTGTAACAAATTAAAATTTACAACCTCCAAAAAATAAAATCAATTTTAAGATAGTAATTTAAAGAAGCTATATATTTAGGGAAAAAAATAAATTAAAAATAATTTACGTTACGTTGCAAGGTTAACTTGATCTTTATTAATGATGATGGGAATACGGGAATTTCGATTCACTAATACGTTGATGTTTTTCCACGATTTCTCCACGGCGCGCAGTCTCCTCCACTGGTGTTTTCCATCGCGAGAGAGGCGGTGGCCGAGGCACAGGATGGCTGTACATACGCGCGTTGTGGCGAAACGCGTCGTTTGTGGTCGTTCGCAAATTGCCACGACGGCGAACTGTAACTTTCTCGCGCGAGCGCATGTTATCCGAAGCGGAGTCGTGCGAGCGCAGCTGGACGATCGCCTTTCACGCGCGTTTCTTACGCTCGCTAGACGAGTCGGATGTTTCCCACCTTGTGTCTCTTTGTGGATAGCATCGGCTAACTTTGCTAACTTTGCACTGACACAAGTATACCTGTGTACCGTAAATTAAAGTCGATTGTTTTTATTTTAATGAATGCCCTATTTTTTGAAGATTTTTAATTCATTAATAAACTTTGGTTGCTGAACGTTTGACTTTGATGACTAACCCGTCCTTGGCCATCTCGTCAATTCCTAATTCTATCGCGACTGACTATCAGTTCGTGAAGAAACGAGTCATTAGAACATGGGAGATAATTTCGAAACGAGCTGCTGGCTTCTATGCGGAAACGATGGCTCACGGAAGTATGATTTATAGACGGTGGCTCGTTATCGTGAAAGCAGAAGAGTTGTTCGGGATCGATCGTTATATGGATCACTCGTTGCCGTTGACACGTTTGGCATATCCGACCGGGCTATTTTTCGCTGTCGTAACGTGATCCTGATTTATGCGATTGATCGAGAAGCGACTCGCCGATAATCACAACATAGACGCGCATCAATAACTCGTGTTTGGAATCGATAAATAATGAACTTCGCGAGTCTTGTGTAAATGTATCAATCAATCTAATTACGCTACAATAATTATTATCTTAAAATGTATTTAGACGTTTAAAACAAATTCAAAAGAATTTAAATTAAAATCAGACGAGATCGAGAAGTTATTAAAAGATTACTTCATTAAACATATTATATTTAAAAAAACAGACAACATAAAATAGATAAGGAATTGTTAATCCTTATTAAATTGACTAGAAGATATTAACGACTACTATAATTATTTTAAAATTTATAATTATTTAAATTTACTACTATAATTATTTAAATTGACTATTATAATTATTTTAAAATTAGAATCTGACAATTCTCGTTTTACATAATTTGCAATATGATAATTGATTCATTTCATTTCATGATGTATTCGTACAAGAGGAAAGAAAGCGTTGATTTATAATTATATTTATGACCGTTGAATTTTAATGTTAAATTTATGTATCATAAATTCTGCGTTTTTATTGATATTTATAAATTTACTGAAGCTGGCCAGATTGTGGCCGAAACGTCTAAATAATTTATAAACTTAATTACATATTATTGTAAATATTACAAAGAACAACTTATGCTGTGGTTTTATTCTCTTCTTTTTGTTAATTTTATATTAAAAAAAATTCATATTTAATTAGATTTCTATTTAAAACATTTTGTTAAATATGAATTTTATTTTTAAGAACTTTATATTTAATTTATGTTTTACCGAGTTTATTTTTCTTTGTTTATTTTTGCTTGAACTACGTTAGACGCTTACATAACGCTTCTGACGGGAAATAATTAACGAGCATCATGCAACGTGCGACGAACAAGTATCGCAAGTGAGAAAAAGGGTAGCAGGTGGAGTGGGGTAATGTCCTCTCCATCTCTGTCGTACGTTGGTCGATTTGTTAAGCGTACACACCTGCCGGCCATCGTTCCGGGACAATAAGCTCTATCTCGATCTCACGAAAGGTTCTCTTACCGTCTTGCCAGCAGCCAGACTCACGGGGGCGATATATCGCTCAAAATGATCGTGTATAGCGTTTCACTGCGAAGGTAGCTTGGCTATTGTCCTTGGGCGTTTAAGTAGATATCCCCCGTCTTAGCCGCGTACAGTCGATAGAACTAGTTCGTCGGTCTCCTCGGACAGATCGTCTCGATTAACGATCATAATACGTTTTCTCTGTTAGAACGCGATTCTTCCGGCCTTTATATGACCCGAGCCTACGAGCTCGTCGATCTTAATTAACACTTGCGCTCGTGCGTGAGTAACGCGTGAAATCGCGAGAGAGAATCGGGGAAAATATCCCATACCCAGCGATACTTTGCGAATTCTGCCTGAAGCAAATTGATGTTTGTTGCTTCTTCCTCAATTTGAATACTTAACTTTGATAATTTCCGTCATGAAAATATATATCGTATATAGAGATAAATAAATAAGCAATGATGAGATTAAAAAAAAAAGTTAATATTGAAAATAGCAGAACGCAGATCGGAAATTGAAATTTCTTTCGCTGGCAATTGGATTATATTCGATATATGCGCAATCGACATCTCGGCAATAACATCCCGGCGTAAGTGGACTGGTTTCGTCGACTGTACTGTCGAGAAAGTGGTGTTATCGTGCGCTAGGTGTACCGAGTATACGGCGAAGAGAGCAAGTCCTTGTTGCCCCCGCGAGGTCTTGGTATATTAGATTAGTTCGAGATCGTGGCCAGTCCGGTATATATTACTCTCGGGTCTCGTGATGAACTAAGGACGTCAGGCACTACCGTGATTAGTTCCCTGGCTAGTTGTCGTCTCTGCGGGACGTCTACGTCTTCTGTTAGTTCTGCCCGCATCTTGGGTTACCGTTTCTCCCTACGTCGATTTCCGCGTCTCACATTCTCCGTCTCTCCTGTCTCCCCGTGGTTGTTGGCTACCGCGCGAATCGTCCAGCAACCTGAACTAGGTACCCCAGGTGACAGCCGCCGCGCTTCGGTCTTCTTCCTGGATTGCGGATAATTTAAAACGCACGAGGGAGAGACTAGCGAGCCGTGTGCTGCTTCGAGTACGCGAATAAGAACACCATGGAAAGGTCGACATTGGCATACCACTTAACCCTTCCGATGTCGTAGGGATGTACTGCCGGCGGCGCAATACTGGTTTTTCTGATATACCGGGCTGTATCAGAAATTACGTACATACTTTCTTCATATCGTAGATATTGCAAATAAACTCGAGAAGGAGATGGGCAGCCGTCGAGGCATTTACAAAAAGAGAAACAAAGTTTCTCAAGTATCAAAGTTAAATCATAAGATTCTTCTAATATCACAAACTACATTGATGCTGTAGAATATTTTGACTGATATTAAATTCATACCTTGCTACAAGATCATCTTAACAATGTCTCAAGATTATATTATAATATGGCTCTGTGATTGACTCATGACATCTTAATATTTAAGATAGTCTTAAATATAAGGATATCGAATATCGGCTAATAAGTCCGTTCTTATTTCAAGATCGTCTTAAATACACTCAAAAAAGTGACCTTGCAGTTATAGCAAAATTATCTAAGTATAATATGAAAAATTAGATAAAATAGATAAATTTCTAGCAAGTACTATGATATTGGATATGTATTGCATCTAATTATATAGATGACAGAGATAGAATTTAAATTTGTGCTATAAATTCTGTGCGTATGATATATAATTTTCTATCAGAACAAAAAACAGCGATAATTTTAGCTGGAGCAGCAAAATAGTTTTTTGCATGTAATGTCTCTTAAGATGTCATTATATGGTTTATTTAATTCATGACATCTTAAGACTATATTTAAGACAGTTTTAAATATAAAAATTGAACATGAATATCGGCTATGATTGACTCATGTTACCTTAACATCGAAGTAGCTAATTTGGCTCCTCGTGAAATTCAAACTAATATAACGTTTTTCAATTTTACTTCCACGTGATATCCTTTTGTGATTTTTAATTATTTTTCATGTTTTTAATTTTAGTAAAAAAAATTTTCAATTATACAAAATGATTGAATTTTTATTTATAATTAAAAAATGCGTTTGGAGCCAAATAGGGAGATCGTTATCCGATGTTTCTATAGTGTTAAGACTGTACTTAAAACGGTTTTAAATATAAAAACCTATGAATATCGGTCAGTTGTCACAATTGGCAATTGGTTGGGACAACTGGCTTCGTTCGAATGCCGTGAAGATCCTCGAAGGAATGGAAAAAGAGCTAGAGAACATATGTATCTTTCGTGTTCTCGACCTTCGATCGCAATTCCCATTGCTAACGGTCGACCGTTAGCGGACCTTGAGAAAATCTTGGGAGAAATCTCGCGTAATTTACTTGTCCAGCGCCGACGGCATCGATCTCGTTAACTTGCCGATCGGGAATTAAGAGGAGAAAGAAAAGAGGAGTACGACGAGGAACACCGTACCGAGAAGTTCGGCCGGTACGATCGATCGATGAATCATGCGAATTCAGGATGTGGCTACTGCACATGCCGGGAACGCGGGATGAGCTTTTCGGCAACATCTTCGGCAAGAGAAAGGGGGATAGTTATGCAAATCGCTTGCGTCGATACTGAGCAGATCCTTCATATGCGAATATGGTCCATAGGCGACGCAATACATTTGTTTTCATTTAAAAAGAATATCAAGTATAAACAATTTGTATGTACGGCGGGAATTGCGGAAGGCAAATATATATTATAGCTAATATACGATAATTCCGAATAATTTAAAAAAATTTCTGAAAAACACATAAAAACACATAAAAACATAAAATTTCCTTCAGGAAAGAATATTACCGACGCCCATGTACCAATGCGATAAGAGCTAATACTGATCGTCATTTCCTTCGTGGATTGGCCCAAAAAATCGCTAATCTGCATGGGCATAGCGGTTGTTTCTTCTTTCGTGTATTAGCTTCTCCGATGATTCGTTTAACGCTCGTTAAGCAGAAACCGGAATATTATTAACTTCACTGGTTTGCTATAATGACGGTGATAACGCGTGAAAATGGATCAACTAGAAGAAGGATATGCGATAAAACGTCTTCCGTAAGAAGAAAAATGAGCTTGATAATAATTGGAGATTTCGATATAAGGGAAATGAAAAATCCTTTTTTTCATTTCTTATTTTATTTTTATTTTTATTTTTCATTTTTTGTTTCAGCCTTCTGTTATTTACTTATTTATATAGAAATTACAGAAATATTTATATCGAAATTCTAATTATATCAGTATTAACCGAACAGTATTAATTACTTATACTTAGTATAAGTAATTAAACTGTAAAAACTATATTCTATAAAAAAATTTGATATTCTAAATTAAGAAATTTATATTAAAACGCAAAACTCATTGTAATGTTTTTGTTTAGGCATTGAGCAAATTCTAATCTTCAATATTAAATAAACCTTTACATAACTTCAAGAAATATTAATTTTATTTGAGATTTAAATACTTTTCACGTTAATAGCGATTCTTAAAATGCTATACATGCGCACTTAAACAAATTATTAAAATTGTACAGATCGGCTAAGATTACAAGATAGAAATGTGTCTTTATTCTTGCTCGAGCAAGAATACACATAAATGTTATATGTAAATATAACAAAGATAAAAAACGCAAAAACATACTATAGTTAAAAAGAGCAGATCTGTGCTCCATCTTCATCACTTTTATAATCCATATAATTAGTTTCTTTTGAGAGAAAGAGAATTTATTTCGAAGAGAATCCCTAACGACCAAATCAGATGCTTCAGATGTACGTATCGGATGTTTGCCAGTGAAATCTTTTTATCGTCCGAGATTCAAGAGTGAGCGCTGTCACTTTAGTTTTAATTGGTGATTCGGTAGCCCGCGATTTAAGCGCATCATGAGACATTCGATTGTGTCTTGCATACGGATGTGTACAATAACTGTTCGTTCAGTTTGTCGCTTGCAAGTTTAGCTTGTTCGTGTCTTTGATCGTTTAAAATCATCGGGTGTCATCAAGATTCTGCTAATTGAACACGATGAATTCAGTGAGTGAATGAGAGAGAGAGAGAGAGAGAGAGAGAGAGAGAGAGAGAGAGAGAGAGTGTCGTACGTAACGTAAACGTAAACGTAACGTTAACCTACCTTACTTACTCGTCGTCGTACTACTTCGTTTGTTTAGTTAAGTTAAGGTCGACGACGAACTAACTAAATTAATTTAGTACTAACTAACTAAACT
>NW_012130084.1:1308905-1310465 GCF_000143395.1 Atta cephalotes
TAGTATAGTAGTATATATATANATATATATATATATATATATATATATATATANTGTAGTGTNTTACTGTGTGTGATANGNTAGATNTGTANNTNATANAGAGAGAGAGAGAGATGTGCCTGTAAACGAAAGACGTTACAACCTTCTTACTGCTGCATCTGTTTGTATAAGTGCAGCAACAATATTATGTACATAACATGTTTAAACATAAGTATATAGTATCACATATCATACCGTTTTCTTATTTCAAAACATAAATACAAAAAAATATGAATTTCAAGTTATTACTATGAATGAGTTAAATAAATATTACGCTATTAATTATCATACAGTGAATTAACTTTATAAAAAATTGTCAAAATCGCATCACATCTCTAAAAAAAATAGCTTGAAAGAAGTTCACAATTATCATTATGGACTTAAAAAAGATGATTTTCTCCTTAATTTCCTTATTGAAATCTATGTAATTTTATATTAATATTAAATTTTACTAAAGTTAAAACCTTGCTAAATCTTGCTTAATATTAAATCTCAAAGAAATATTATTTAATTAAAACGTCTTTTTTTTGGAGGAAGCATTATTTATTTAAAAAAAATCTACTTTAATTTTAGTGATTAAATTTATTACTCAACAATACATGTAGAGAAAATATACATACAGTATTTTAACTTCTTTCTCACGATGCTCGAAGGGAAGTTTTCTTGGAAATATTGTTTATCGAGTTCACTTTCCTCTTCGTCTTAAATGATCTAGTCGGGATAATAATTGGGCATAGAGCGAACTTGCGTAAACTTTGCGAAGTTACAAAGATGAAAGCGGGGTTTCCTCTCTTTTCGCGACTAACAGGATCGAAAGCTGCCACCTTGCTGTAATCGCGCGGATGCGAAGTCAACAGTCGTTAAATTTAATGGGCCCGCTCGTTAATTCCGTATGTAGCTCGCGTACGCAATTACAAATTACGCAAACGATTGCGTCCCAGCGATGTAACGGAGTCCAACGCGTGCATTTTCATAATATTGCTGGAGAATAAAAAAAAGGAGGGAAATTAAGTGCGGCGTGGCACAGAATTCGAGCACGATCCGCCCACCAAAAATTTCGCGACGCGCCGTATTCAAAGGCACGCGTTTGAACGATAACGAGTGCGCTGCGTCGTCGAATTAATGCGTGGAATTGATACGAACAGGGGAAAAAGGCACCGCTACGATGCATGAAGTATTTTGCTCATCCTGGCTGCAAATATATGCAAATAACGATAATGTAAACACGATCGTTGTGCATTTGCGTTAAAATTTCTTTGCGATCCGACAACGCGTCGCCGAGACCGCACGTATGTGACCGCTATAAACAGCGTCGAATCGACCCGCATCATTAGATCGGTACCGTAATATCCTCGAGTACTTTCGTCATGTTTATCACGGATTCGGAGATAATCACTTACAATTAGTGATATCATATCAACATCGATTATCTCGAATTTAAGTACTGCGAGTCGAGCAAGAGAGAGAGAGAGAGAGAGAGAGAGAGAGAGAGAGAGAGAGAGAGAGAAGAAGAAGTAAGTT
>NW_012130084.1:1311793-1317575 GCF_000143395.1 Atta cephalotes
GAGAGAGAGAGAGAAGAGAAAGAAAGGTTTTACGACCACTTTAATTTGTAAAAATTTATGTCGGAACACGTCCTGTCGTGCAGATTGTATTACGGCAAGATAATTACTTACTGCCCAATCTCCCTCCACGCAATGAGATGAAAGAAAATGGGTTAATTCGAGCGTGAGTGATGTTAACGGACACACAGTCTTAATTAAATATCGCATGAAAATTCGCGCAGGGCGCGCACTTGTCACGCGCGAGATAGCATTTACGCGTTAACGTGCGCACTATGCGAGGAGAGAGACAGAAAGGGGGGAGGGAGGAGAGAGAGAGGGGGGGGGAGGAGGAGAGAGAGGAAAAGGAGAGATAAAACGTTGCCTTTCAATTATAAATCGGTGAGCGTGGAACGAGCCGCGGCCGCGACGCTTACAAAAGGCGAGTCAATAAATCTGTCAATATTAATTCACGCCTAATTGATTCCATTAGCGGTGATTTTCTAACCAAGGCCGGCGCTCGGGACCTGTAATACACCTATACATACCTTGCCGTTCTCCGCTCGCGTTCGCGCCCGCGAAATGCATCGGCTCTTCGCCGATCTGTCCGCCGAGGAATTTATTCTGAGATCGATCGAATCAAATTTACCGCGAGAGAGGAGGTCGGAGGTCGACTTCCTGTTACGATTTATCATTGGCGACTTGTCGGACGGCGCTGGGAACATTCTTGCGAGGAGTTATGTTTATAGATATTATTCGCGACACCAGATTACAAAATTTCTTACGAAACATCTCGATCGAGTTGAACTTTTAAAATTTGAAGTGGACTTCAAGTGAAAGACTGCAGTAGCCTTCGTGAAACAAGTATCATCGATAGCTATTTTTTCGTCGTGTCGTGACTTCTGATCACAGTTGTCACCTTTGGCCTCTATACAGCAAAGAAGCTTGCAGCATTACTTACAACGTTTCCAATGTTGCTGCAACATTGCTGGAATGTTGCAATATTGCTTTAATATTGTTGGAATGATCTGCGCTGGAATATTTCTCTAGATTTTCTTACTAGAGATGATAGTATTCTATCGAAATGACTTTTTCGTAGTGCTCTCTCTAAAAAAAGTCATCAAATTTGGTCTTCCCTTTAGGATTATTACTGTCCTGCCAAAGTTCGATTGCCACTATCAAAATTGTTATTGTTTTGTACTATTCACTTGATAAAAATAGTCGTCAGATCTGATTCAGAAATTTTGTTTGAAATTGCAAGAAAATCGATAAATGCTATCAAAAAAATCATTAAAAATATACAGTATTTACCGGAGATTTTTCTCGGAGATTCGAAGAGTCGTTCAAAAAACCAACTGAAAACTGTAATTATGGTATTCGTGACGTTACACACGTCGTTCAATTTGTATTGTACATCTTTGTCTTTACCTCAATAGTTTCGGGTCGAATTCCGACAATCGGTTGAGAGATGGAGTCGTCAGCAATGTAAGATACTCAAGGGCGTAGGTCATCGCTGTTAATGCCTGTCGGCTGTCACGACAACGCGACGTGTTCGAACCGACACGATTTCGTCATCCCTTGCTGAACAATTTCGCAATTCAGCGCGAGCCCGACGAATCTTTTTTTTCTTCACGATCGTTTCTGCTGGGTCGTGACAAGTTTCACCCGATTTGTTCTTGCGACACTATACAACGAAGTTGTGCGAACCGAAACAAACGAAAATAAATGATTATCTCGCGGATACTTTGCATCACGTTCTTGCACAACACTGTTCATCCTTGAACGATTTTATTCGCATTTAGTGCCGAACCTTTATTTCAGTTGTTTTTGTCGATCAATTTGCAGCTAATAATGATTTTACAATTTTTCTATGCTTGAAGACTTTCTAGAGTAAATCAACGAACACGAATCAATGAACACGAATCTGCAATCAAAATATTTCTATTAGATCTAATTTTGGAGATATAAGAAAAGATTTTTTTCCAATTACATAATGAAATTTTATTGAAATTAAAAAACACACAAATTAGAAATGTTGAGCGTTTAATTTTTGTTTCTTGTGACTTTAGATCGGTTTTTTAGAATCACCTAGTATATTTTCATCCCATATTCGTGAAAATGTTTTTCTTTTGCCGTCTTTATTACTGTCATATCTAAATTAGTTCAAAAGAAATTAAAATCTTAAAAATTGACAATATTTTTAAATTGACATGTTTATCTTAAAAATATTTAACTTAATGGAATTTTTTCGGCAGCAGATTTGAACTCAGCTTTTCAAAACATATAAAAAAATGTTATTCACTTTTTTGCATTAAAAATTATTTAAAATTTTTGTAAACTAGTTTTACATAACATTATTAATGTAATGCTTGTACATTTTAAATATATGGAATATAAACCCAAATTTATGAACTTCTAGATAAGGAAGTTAAAAAATTGTGACAAGAGGAAGATACGAACGCAGATACTTTTACAAAGAAAAAAAAAGTTATAAGATTTAACAAGAATATAAAGACAGACATTTAACAAGATATAACAAAGATATAAAAACTGATATGAAAAAAAAAAATAAGTGTATATATATATATATATATATACATTTAAAAAGACAAAAAATATGTACGGAAATCATATGCACACAAGACAAAGAGCTGAGACTTAATAAGGATTTCATGTTCTCGCAGATATCTGTCGAACAGATGGGCAAAAGTCGAAAATTACACGGTTGATCGAGCGAACGCGAGAGAGGACTGCATGACGATCGTTCCGGCTGCTGAGCAAACCTCCCGCGTCTCAACCGATCTATGCCCTTTTCCGTGGCCACTACCGTCCCCCACGATCTTCCCTCGACTTCACCGCGCCGCATCTCTCGTTACCGACGAGAGCGACTAGCCATAATCAATTTCACGCATTGATTAATACGAAGTAAATGAATACCTGGGAATCGTTGCGCGAGCGGTCGAGATGATTTATCCGATGTGGGTCGGGGGTGCCCGGCCACGCGTAATTATCATACGACAGCCGATTAAAATTGAACGCGGCCGCGCTCGCGTTCAACATCAATTTCAGCTAATTACATGCATTTTCATGTCCATGGTCCAGTGCGTGTTCGCGGATCGATACGCCGGCCGTGCGCGAACGGAAAAATCAGCTGATACGTGCCACGGACTCGATCTCGGGGCCTAACCCGGGGTACCATACCGGGATAAGCGATCGCTGACGCGATCGAGGACGATGAACCCTCCACCGACGCGGACGGCGAGAGAGACTCTCTACCGGAAGGTCCGTATCTTCGAACGTTATCCCGACCGAGACCCGATTATCCTCGGTTAACGTCGGTAACGTGTCGGATAAGTGAGTGATTCTACCTAGGATGTGGTATCGTCCGACATAATGGGCCCGACATAACCACCGCGTGAATGTAAAAAGCGATTACATGTGGTCGTGCAAGATCGTTGCAGTCAAGTTGCATCGCTTGGGAAAGAATCGTCCATTGCCGAGGAGAGATTTGATCAATTGGGAGGAACGAATTCTGCGCATCTCTGTCCCCGTGTGTAGATTGTTTCCCACGTTTTTTCTTGTTGCTTTTTATATTAAAAATAAATGTAACATTTAGTTTTTGAATATTTTATTAAAGACAGCAGATTTATTTCGCATTATTTTCAACTTTCTCTTCGCGTAGACATAATTTATTTACATTTATTATATGATTACTTTTCAAATATAGGAGCGCTTTTATATATAATACATATTACATTATTTTATTTTGCAATTACGATTTTGTTTGAATAAAATCATCTATTTGCAACCTTATCTTTGCTTGCGGCTTATGAAACTTGCCGTACAACTCTCACTTCTTTCTGATTCAAACAGGGCGAAGTCTTACCTAAAGAGTCCATTTTCACTGATTACTACGGCGGATTACATGTACTTCATTCTCCTTGTTCCTGATTGGATCGCTCGCTGTTTCATCCATTGTTCGCGCCTTTCCTTATAAACTTCCTTATTCTTATCGTCCGTCCCAATCGAATTGCTCGATTCCTGAGTGACGTAAGCTCTGACCAGACTTCGTTTAACATCCATTTGCCAATTCGGACTTTATACGTTTCAAGCCGTGGCCGTGATTGTAACTAAAGAGATTCATCTTTTATTCGATTCTTTCGCTCTCCTTGAAAATACATTTTTTTGCAACGTGGCTATCAATGGTAGCTGACCTTAACAATCACTTAAATTAATTTGAAGAACTACATAAAGAAAATGTTGTAGTAAAAAATTATAGTGATTACTGTAAAAGTATAGTGATGCAAGTTAATAAAAAACATTTAACACAAACCGAAGTAACAATGTTAACATAATAAACGGTAAAAAGGATGAAAGACCAGACCAGACATCGATTTATAATGAGACGACACGCTGCGCTACAAGGTCGACGCGTGTGAATGAATAAAAAAAGAAAAGGAAAAGAGAGAGAGAGAGAGAGAGAGAGAGAGAGAGATTGCCGTTGAGATTAAAACATCGAGAGGACCTTCCACGGCAGCCACGTCAATTAATATCTCGCGGGCTCATTATTAACGTCCGTGGAAAGCGACGGCGATGCCATGGAGCGCCAGCTTCCCCGGCGACTTAAGGCGCTTCAGGAAACCGAAATAAATTACGGCGCGGAGAGAGGTGCATATTTAATTCGAGCAATTAATGCCGTCTTGTAAAACACGCCGTTGGGGGGTGGCTGTTGCTGTAGTTCTCCCTCTTTCCTGGCAGTAATGAGCCCGATAAATCAACTGGCTCTGCACTCGAAACTTCGCGGATAACTTTGGGCTCCTGCAGTTTCTTGCTCCTGGCTTGCCGAGACTTTCCGGGGCGTACCTCGTCTAAATTGATAAATGCGGACGAAAAGCAGCGCGCGCGAAAGGCGCGATGTACAAGTGCTTCGTAAGGGACATCCATCTAGTCGTTATACCCTTGCATTTTCCATAGTGACAGAATTTTACATGTTACAAGCAGAACATCATCTGGACGTACCGCAACAAATTTTGTTAAAATTCTATTGTAATTTTGATTACCATATGTGTCTTACTTCCTAATCGTGTGTGTTTGCGTATTATAGGTACGCAAATCCTAATCACAGTACATATCATTACATAAGAATAGATCGAGGCTTTATATAATTATGAGCTTATATTTATAATTAAACAATTTATAAATTTTTTACTGAAGTAAATCCGATCGTGAAGTCGAAACGTTTAGATTTATTATATTGTAAATTTGTTATACACAATAACTAGAGTGAATAACTAGAGTCAGCTCGTACTGGAGGCATTAACCATTTACTTGATTCAAATCCCGTGACAAAGCGAACTGATATTTAAGTAAAATTATTGGCAATTTATAACTCGGCCGATTTGCCGAAGTTGTAGTTATCTAGAGGAGCCCCTCATGTCTGAAAAGTCAATGATATACGGCGACGCGCGCTTAAACGCAATTACGAGGCGTGAAGCATCTTCTGCCCTGTATCCACAAATCATTTAATCACCCCAGTTGAAAGACGCTTTCGCGCAAATTTCGCCGTAATCCTTCGTCGTTCCCTCGGATTTATGGCGATTAATTAGGCATAAAAATCTTGGTCGTTCGGGAGAAAAAAAATGCCGCAGATTGCCCCACTTAATCCCTGACTAACCGCCTTCTGCAGTGGGGATGACGCCTCCTGACGTCCCGCTGGAAATTCATTAAAGCGATCGCGTTTGTTCCCAACGCACTCTCCTGTATCATAATGAACCGTCATAACAAATGTATAATCTCTCTCTCTCTC
>NW_012130084.1:1318239-1322866 GCF_000143395.1 Atta cephalotes
CTCTCTCTCTCTCTCTCTCTCTCTCTCTCTCTCTCTCTCTCTCTCTTGCTAATTAAATTATGTTAACTTTATAAAATTGTTTTATCTATATATGTTTAGTAGATGTTTGGTTAAACTAATTTAATTGAATAGTTAAATATTAACATTTTATATATTATATAAAACATTATTTATTAGAATTTATTAGAATTTGCTTCAGCTGCAATCAAACATATTAAACCCATTGATATATTGCTTTCTTACTTTAAGTAATGCTATTTATAAGATTTATAACTTTTAAATTATTAATTATAAATAAGTCAATAAGTAAACATTACTTTATCGAAAGTGAACTAGTAACTTCATTAAAGATCATCAAAATCACAATTCAAAAAGAATTGTAATTTTAGGAATTGTGAGATAAATATTACGAAAATACGATATCTGATTAAGAATATATACTTTTTGCTGATATTATTTAATTAGTCAATCATTTTTTGTCGAAATGAAAAATACTTTTTTTCCTTTTTTGTAGAAAAACTTAATTAATTTTTTTTAGTTGTATTATTTTGAAAATAAGAGAACGAAAATATAGAAAAAATATTTTGTATCCTTCTTCTCATATTTAAAAACTTACAAGAGCTGCACAGAGACGGATTGACTCTTTGTGTAACTAGTTTGCTAAGCGAAGGTAGTTTCCATAGGTCTCTGCAGATACGACCTCGTAATATGGCTTATTAAAATTACAGACGCCGCGATGGAAGGCTCAGAGTCCAGACCGCATCTCGTCGAGGGACAAACCACGACGGAACCGAGACAGCTCGTGACCAAAACGGACGTGAACTAGGGATAACGGGCAGGGCTAAGTTCCGAGTTCATTCCACGAGGCTGCTTTATGCGGGCGTCCAGAAGCCCAACCGCCAGGGATTACTCTTCGAGGTCCGCATGGACTCGCGGCAACCGCGAGTAGACAAGCTCTCTTGCTATAGCAGTGTCCTGGATTAATGTTATTGCTTTGCTCAATCTCTTTAGACCATCTTCTCGCCCACCTCTCGTCGACAAAGCGAACGCAAGTGTGACTTTACCCTTTTACGCATTATAATAACACATCGCGTTATATAACAACTTGTCAAATCCATCATCAAAGTTAGAGAAACATATCAATAAATAATACTAATAATAATACTAATAATAATTCTTATGAAAACGATTAATTATTAAACGAAATATAATTATAAATTTAATTTAGCTTTACAAATTTTTATTATGCTTAAATATTATATATGCTTTTATTGATAATTAAAATTAGAAGCTAGCACATTTGTATAATGTATGGAAATGCTTGTTCATCTTAATCAGTATTTAATGTTCTTTATAATACGATATTGAAAATAAACAAGTATGGATTATTATATTGTACTTGAATTTTTTAAATTATCGAAACAAAGAAAAGGAAATTAAGAAAATACATGGAAAAAAATGACTTTGTTGAAGCATGCAAATATTTAGATACGCACACACAAATCTGCAAATTATTTTATTAGATCATCAAAATAATTAGGAAACTCAAGCATGATAAATAAAACATGCAAAAAGTTTTAACATTCTAGCAATCAGCTTGAACGTTCTACATAATTATTTTCATAATTCAATGATATTATTTTCAAATCAATAGCTAAAGTTCTAATATTTTAGCAAAACTGTTTTTTTCTTTCATTTCTTTGCTTTAAATAGCTCCCAAATAAAAATTATTGATTCTCAGACATTTTGTATATTATGATATTTTGTGTTTCTCTTTACAATATGATTACAATATATTACTATATCTTTTAATTAAACAATTTAAAAAAAATATTATCTGCCTTTCAAATAGGCTAACGTCAATTTTATTGTTATTGTGCCTATTTTTTATCACTTGATGATTAATCGTAGCCAGATTCTAACGATCAATGCTGCTGGGAATAAACTCCAGATTGATAACGGAGCAAAAATCGACTCCCTGATATTCGCCGTGTGAACGACCATCCTACCAGCGATATTAATTACGATAATCACTATCAAGTTGATAAATGACCGTCCACGATCAAGACGCGACGATCCGAGCAATGTCTATTCACGCGGTCGTCGCTATCCGGCGCTCGACGCTCGTGACAATGATCTCAGACGACCTCAGTCGCCGGTGTAGGTAATTAAAGTTGGCTAATGAAGCTTCCACTTGGAAGATGTGCCGGTAGTCGCGCGAAAGGCTCATATCTTAGATCGGGAAGTCTCCTTTCAAGATGCATTAATAAGTTGCCGGATACCCAACGATCGAATCGGTTCTTCATCGACGTCATTTTGTCTCCTGCCTCCTTATTATGCCGTGTTGCGTTTGATCTTGAGTCAAATATCGCAAAACATCAACTGATAACTGAGATGCAAGTTCGCATCACACAACGATTCAATAATCGAGTACAAAGTACGACGCGCTTTTCCGTTTCTTCTTTCCATTTCTCTGGCGCATTAAACGGGACCGTTGCGGATGAGATCTGTTCGCGATCAATACTCGCGTTTACGCTCGGAACGTGTGTGGTCGAGACCTGGCAAATTGTGAGCACGCTTATTGCGCCGGAGTTCGATGCGAATCGGTCTAACAATTTTAAATTACGATTCCGTTCTCCTACAATTGCTACGATTTACTTGCAATCGCGAGAGACGCGGCGAGGTGAAAGGCAATGTCATTCCGAATTGCACATAGCCATTACGACACTTCAGCATCTGGTATTATACCTGACTAATTGTGATATAAATTGTATTCGTAGCACAATTTGTGATTTTATTTCTTGTACTTTCTTGATATTGCCGTGGAAATCAGGTTTTATTACAAGATATTAATATTATTTACAAGATATTAATATATTAATATATTTACAAGAAAAGATTTTGCTGCAGCATCTAAAAAGCTAGATACAGATTAGAATATAACTTTGTTAAACCAAAATAATTACGTAGGAATTTCAAACATGATAAGCAATGTTGCAAAAATTAGTTTCGATACTTGTGCTGTTTGAGCGTTCTAATTAATAATTATTTTGACGGTCGAACAATATTTTCAGATCTTCAGCTATCTAAATTTTTAGATACTGCAGCAAAATTTTTTTTTTCATATATAGTAAAGAACCATTTTCTTTCTTTCTGAAACCCTATTTCGAGACATATATGATGTACAAAACCGTGAACTGTTTTTCTCATTCTTCTTTTTCGCGTGCATTTACACCTGTAATTTATAACAGTCATGGAGAGCTGTCCGACGTCGCGCGCGCGAGCGAGAGAGTTAATGTGCGGAGTTATACGGTCCACATTCTATCGCTTCTTTCTGGATGAGAGTGCAAGATGTCCGAGAGACGAGAGCGGAACGATAGAATTCATCGTGTCGTCACGATACATCGCCGGCGGCGAGCTTAGTGTCGTCGAATGGAATGCCAAGGGTTCATCCATCGAGCGTATCCGTCAGCCTGATACCGGGTGTCGAGTTCTTCTTCTTCTTCTTCTTCTCTTCGGAATGTGCATAAAAAAGGAGTAAACAGGCTACGTTCATCGAAGGGGCGAGAAACGGTATGGAGATGGCCGCCGCTAGTGACAAGAGCCGTAATTACGCTAAACGATTCCCAAGGTGGGCAACCGAGTGGCTAACGATTGTAAATGCCGGTCGACGACGAGAATTGAAGAGACGGGTCCTCACGTGGAGGTAGCCGTCGCACCTTTCAAGAGGCCGTTCCACGTCCTTGCCTCGTGTGAATCGAGAGATTAGTCGATTCACGGCGACTGTACCGCGGCAATCGCTGATTTACGGTCTCACGCCGGATGATGATACGTTTAACGTTCCATCGGCGGAAATAATTCGATGCGATCGCGATCCGGTGAACGATGGATCTGGAAAACGTGACTTTTAAAAACATTCTTCTGTTGTATCACAACGATAAATATTCGTTTACTGCAAAAAGAAATAATACTTGCTTCTATTTTTTTTCTTTTTATTATGTCCTTTCCAGAATCGGATTCATGTCTCTTCTACGTAATTAAATTGTTGTTGTCCTTCAAGTCTCAAGTAATTTAACCTAAATTAATCAAATCCTATATTCTGTTATTACCTCCAATGAACAATTTTCTCAATTATTTACATCTGGCAAAACACATTAAAAGAATTTTTTAAATTCTTTTAAATTTTTTTAAAAATGCCGCCCTTTTCTAAATTGCTGTTGCATAGCTCAAATTAGTCTAAGCGCTAATATGTCACTTTCTGACGACAAATTGAATAATTCAAATATTTGATCGATTTTCGAAAAAGACTAAAGTATTAATTTAATAATTATAAAGCACATTTTTAAGATGTTTTACTTTCTCTGTTTCGTGCGCAATGTTTTCATGTTCTACATTGAGAAAAAAAAGTGTTAACTTGATTACATTAATTTAATTCGTCTTTCATTGGAGAATATATGTTATTTAAGTCAAATATATAATATTCAATTTTATATATATATATATATATATATATATATATATATATTCTTTATACGAAAGAAATAAAGAACGAAACTAAATTTAAATTTAATTAACAAAAACCTAAATTTTTACGTTAGGTCTCGTTAAAGTAATCGCAAAGCTATTA
>NW_012130084.1:1322964-1336424 GCF_000143395.1 Atta cephalotes
TACAGTATCGTTCGTACTTTTATTTTCGTAGAAGAATTTACTTCCCTTAACCGTAACTACTCTCACACGATACGGACCGTAACTAGTACTGCGACCGGTCGGTCTCCCCCCTCCCCTCCTCTCTCTCTCTCTCTCTCTCTTTCTGTTTCTCTTTCTTTCATCAGAGGATTCGATATTCGAAGAAAAGCAACACCACGTATCTGTATCCCGGCTCGGTGGACCAGAAATCGAGCTGCAAGTCACGGTTTGCAGGGCAAGACGAGCTTCCGAGCTCTCGCGGGGAATGCGCGGCAGACTCAGGAACTCACACATTCGTATAGGAACACACGTTCGTGTGCGGAACGTACGTACTCATCCCGCGGATCCTTCTAGTCTCTCTCCATCGAGCGTGTGTTTCACGTTTTCTTTCTTCTCCTGTCTAAGCGGCACCTCTTTCACGCCACCCTCGCTCTTGAGAGACGAGAAGGAGCCGCCAGAGGAATCCACCTTATTGACAGGTTCACGGCTTCCGAAGATATTCCCTCGCCGCATTATCCGTGGCACGTCTTCTCTCGAACGGCTTCTCCCCTCCCGCCCTCCCCCTCCTGGTCCTCTTTGTCCCGGCGCCTGCTGTGCTCCAAAGTGAACTTGTCGTCGATGCTTGGAATAGCTTGGCTAATGACGCAAACCGCTTAAATCATCTAGTTTAAAATGCGAACACGACAATGTCGCGAAGAAACGACTTTTAAAAATAAAGATATTACGCGCATGTATGTCGTTCTTGCTCTATCCAGATCAAGATTGTCATTAAGTATTTGCTCTATTTGATAACACAAATGTCGTTCTATCTTTGTCACTCTCTGAATATCAAGAAGAATAGAACGACGCTTGTGTTGACTTGTGTCATCAAATGGAAAACATCCATTATTGTTAAATAAAAAACAGAAGAAAAATGTAGGAAACAAATATGGATGACAAAATTTTTTAGTAACTACTATTTTCATAACTAGATTTTGTATTCGATATAATATATTTGACAATATAATATATTTAACAAATGAGTGAAAAAGGTTATATTTGGTTGGTATAGATGGATTTAGTACTTAATAATTGTGGTGCGAATTTTTACAATTTTCAGTTTCAATCATAATATGTTAGATATTGTATCCGATAATCTCTTCGAGATTGAAAACATAAACTTATAAGCAATATCGATATGATCACTCACATTTTTAAAGTAGTCACTCTAGATTATTATGTCCAATATTATTGCACAATTATATCTTGGATGATATTATTGATGTCTTCTTTAACCAATTCCAAACAAACAATTTATAAGTTTAATAGATACAGATATCAATAATATTAATAATATTATGCAACATCAAATATGCTGCAATAATATTGATCGTCCGTAAGAATCGCTTAAAATACAGTATTGTCGTCAACGATTGAAATCATGTGACTTCAAAATTTCACTTCATATGTAATTTGATTTATAATAAAAAGAGATTTATTTCGGAGATTCCACGTTATATATCTCGTTCCTATGACACTTAATGTCTCCGTGTATAACTTTGTCCGCCTTTAGGGCTTAGAAACGATGGCAAAAGGGAAAAGAAGAAATGTCTATGTGTACGAGTGGCAGCACCATTAACACCTCCCGGACAAATCACTCGATTTTCTCGGACGATTTTCCCACAGCACGTCCGACAAATAAGGAAACACGATGTATCACCCGTGGGACGACGACAAGAGGGCTAGAGCCGGATAGACAGGATGGTGGTGGTGGTTAGAGGTGGTTTACTGCCTGCCGGTAATGACGAAACAGATGGCCTCCTGCGTCCTCTCCGGTGCAAGTTCTCTTCGGCCGAAGGAAAGAGGAAAGCATCCCGCAGGAAAGAAGGCCGAGGATCCTTGATGAAGTGCTACCATTATCGGTACACGACAAAACCCACTTCTGCGCCGGCGGATAGCGCGTAGCTCGAGTGACTTTATTACCCGCGAACACACGCGCTTCCTGAAGTCCCACTGTGGGACCGGCGAGTCTGCTCATGTACCAGGAACCTTAATGAGCTTAGCGACCATCGGGCCTTTTACTGCCGCCGCAATCGCACGGGATAGAAAGAGTCATTTCTTAGATTCCAAAATGCGGGTATAAACGCAATGAAAATAAGATATTGGTAATTACAGAAGGCACGATACCAATTGCCTTATCTTGCGTCGTGATGGTTTTTAATTCAGAAGAGATATGATTTTATTAGTCGAATATTAGTGCGAGGCATTTGGTTCTCTAATTTGTGCCATATCTTAACACTTATATATAGTTTCATTTTATCGCATATAAATTTAGAAGAAACTCGCACGTCGCTCGGTATACTTTATCTTCAATTTATCGCTGGCAATATCAATCAAGGCATATAATTCATGATGCCTCAGTTAGATGTAATATAGTTTCGTGCTTTTTATTTCAAGGTTCAATGTTATACGCGAAATCAAAATGGAATCATATTTTATCCTTATAATTAATGAAGCATTGTATTTATGTTACACTTTAATTTACTTGGATGGAAGAGAGACATTTTATCATTATTATCAACTTTTACGATCGTATTTTAAAAGCAATCGTAATGGACGCTTTACAACGTTCTTTCGCCGGGCAATTACGTGCGTAAAACTCATGTTTCCGATTACGAGTTGATATATGAGCACTATTGGAATTGAATGTACGACATAAAGGTATAAGAAACAACTAATCGTAACCGAGTTTGAATTACTGGCTTGAAACATCGTTATTTGCAAGTATATTTATAGATTAATAAAATTTTTTTCAGATCTTTATTAACGTAATAAATAAAATCTTTTTTTCTATTAATCTTTAGATATTATTACAAGAGAGATAATACAATAAAATTTATAAAAGCAGTAGTTAGTATTATTAGTATTAATAATATTATGAGGAAGAAAATTTATTATTAAAATAAGAATTATTATTATAATATAAAAAAACCAAAATATTGTAAAGAATCAGTGGAATTCTTTTGTCATGAGCAAAAATAGGATTTTAATTTTGAAAATGAAATGATGTAATGCACACATATATGTCGTATTCGCCTGTGGCGTATAGAGCGGCACGTCGTCTCGCCAGTAACGAAGCATTCATGCCGATCGCGATACGGTCTGCGATATTTCTCAAGGTTTCTTCCCGACGTAGTGCGATGACATAACGGTTAACCCCCTCGAAACGCCCGGAGCGTGGCGGCAGAATGCACGGGCGACCGTAAAGCGCGAAAATTCAGCCTACGAGATAAATAATAATAGAACTTATCGCGCGCGAAAATCACATAATCATCTGGCGAAATGAAAATTCATGATACACGTTAAATGCAAGACCGATTTGCCCGAGACGTGGAATCTCCGTGAAATTTTATGACGTGTACAAATGTTTCTATTTTATAATGAAAATTTAAAAATTAAAAGATCTTTTTTAAAAAAAATATAGAAATGTTTATTACAAAGAAATGTTTGACTTTATTCTCCGCTGTATTAATTAAAAATGAGACCTTTTAAAACGCTTATTTTTTATTATGATAAACAAAAATGCGAATAATATCTATGAGAAGCGGTTGAAATGACTTCACTGTGAACGAACTTCACTGTAAAGCACATATATTTAGTTTTCGAATTGTTTTATTACAGAGTTTTATGCACAAATGAAATAAACGAATTGTATATTAAATTTTACTTTTTTATCTTTCTTTAAGTTTAATTATTAAATATATTTTAACATTAAAAGTTTCGAGTTTCTTTGACTTCACCTCTTACATATAAATATCTTACATATCTGACAGTGTTCTTATACTAATATACTTTGATTTTGATTTTCGAATACATTGCACTTGAGAATTAAGGTCGCAATCCCAAATGTCGGACTAATCCGTCGACGACGGCGAGCAGCAATAACGGAGAGCGTAGTCCGGTGCCGAAAAACTTTATGAACGTTTTATGAGCGCAATAATCCGCTCGTGAGTAACACAATACAGGCTAATTATAGAGGACGAGGTCCAGGCCGGCCGACAGGCATTAACGTACGGCGCGACAGCTTGGGTGGCTTCCCCGTGCTACTCTCCTTTTATTATTTTCTCGTCTCTCTCCTGCAACTCGCGCGTACTTTGATCCTCGCGACGCTAATGCGTCTCTGTTATTTCAGTCCTTATCCGTGACAGCTAGACCACCGACAGCCGTGAAGACGACTTTCCGATTCGTGTAAACCGATCCCGGGATAGAGCGGTCCCCTTCGTAAACGACGTGCTGCCACGAAACCGATCTTCACTCGTTCGCTGGCCGGAGCGCAATCGGGATCGTTACCGAGATTTCTGAGAAAGCGGCAGAGAGCGTAATTCGCGACCAAGCCTTAATGAGCGGAGTCTTCTAACGATGCAAACTTTTAACACGAGAGAGAGTTGTTAATTAGGCGTGTCGCGTTAAACAAATCGTTGGATCGTGAATGACAGCTACGGTTATACTGAAATCGAACTGCCAAGTATGCTTACTTTATAAATATAGGATATGCAAATAATATTTAAATAATATTTAGATTCATCTTTAATTTAATTATGTGAATATAGAATATATTTACCGTTCGACAATCTGGTCCTCATTGGAATTCATATATAACATATATTATTAAACAATTTAATTAATGCGGTTTCCGTTGAGAATGGCTCAAAAAATAAATCGAAATGTTCAGATTTTCTTATTTGGAATCTGTGTTTTAAGTTAATAATACATACTATATTGTGAATTTTAATTATTTATGTGTAACAACTACAACACTTGACTCTCATTTGTCCAATTGTTCCATCAATTTTAATCTATCAGGAATTCTTCAATTATCTACTTATTAGAACATATTTATATATGTTTTTATAAATCAAGCCTTACATAATCAGCTCTATAGTAGAGCTATACAAAAATAGAATTTCATAGTAAATATCGATTAACATCGTCAGTTCAAAGACTGATCCGTGACGATCCTTGAATCATCCGAAAAACGCGGCGGGACAAAGATGGGACCGATCTATTTTGTACAGAAACGAGAATCGAGTCTGCGAGTTAGACGCAGATCAACGTCGAAAGTACAAAAAGCGGTATACCCTTGTACCGGGTGACGGGGCGATTTCGACGACCCTCGTTTTGTAAACTAGGCGCGAGGGAATTTTCGGCTAAAAAGCGGGTGATTAATGGTCACCGCTGTCTAAAAAGCTCCTCTCTGTCTCTTTTTCGCTCGTCGGTTGCCGTCGACGCATTGGAGAGTTCCTTAGGGCCGCATGTCCGTAATTGATTCCGGATTGCTTGTCGCAGGAACACGACCATTACGAGATGACTCTTGACATCATGGTGTTAATATCCCCTGCGTGACAAAATTATATTATTTTTCAAATTATTTTCAACGTGTTTCCTTGATAACAATGTTGTGAGAATTTTGTTGATTTTGTTTTAACTGTTAAATTTATAATGCCACATTATATTTAAAAATTTGAGTTTTATTTTTAATCATTTTTTTCACGGAAAGAACGATTTAATGATTGATGAATCTAAAAATTTAATTAGATAAAAATCTGAAAATAATTTTGTTAAGTCATCAAAATAATTACGTAAAATGCTTAAGTGATATTGCCAAAAGTTTTAATACTTTAGCAATTAGTTTATGACCGTCCTACATAATTATTTTAATAATTCAAAGAAATTATTTTCAGAACTTACTTTAACTTAAGAAATATAATATATTTGTGTTAAATAAATTTGTTATTTACTAAATGCATACATTAATATAAACGTTAATTTTAAAATTAAGCAATTTAATCACAGAAATGGGTTAAGTACAGTTATTTTTGTTAAGCACGTTTTGAATTGAAATAACACATTTTGACATTATATTTGGAAGTTAAAAATGTTATTTAAGGAAATTAAATAACATTTGTTATTCAAAGAATGTAAATTTAATTTTATATTTTTTTTACAGTTAACAATGTACATTAAGATTGAACGGAAAGAATGGTTTTTATTGAAGTATTTAAATTAAACATTTATCTAGATATATAAATCTGAAAATAATTTTGTTAGGCCATCAAAATAATATGTAAGATACTCAAGTTGATTGCTAGAATGTTAAAACTTTTTACTCTTTATATTTGAATTTTCTACATAATTATTTTGATCGTTTAACAAAATTATTTTCAGGTCTATATCTACTTTTTAGATATTTAGTTTTTGCGACAAATAAACGTACAATTATCGATTAAGTACAATTGAATCGATTCGTTTCACGTTATTACTTACGTTTCTCGCTCTCGATCTTGAGGGGCATCTCCAAACAGGTTTCTCTTCTATAGTTTTCCGAAATTTCTGACACTAACGGGCGTCTGTCGTGCGAGAGGGCGGTAGAAAACGACGAGGATCTAATATTTCAAAGCGTGTGTTGAGAGCGGCAGGCGAGCGCGCGGAATGTGCCGGGAGTAATTTGAACAAACGTACGACAACGTCTCATTTGTCACGCGAGGTGACGCGCAAAGTACGAGCGATACGGGACTGCGGCGTTTACACTCCAGAAATACTGACGATGGACACTTTTTTGTCACTGGTCGGCGACCATCTGGGTGGAATCCGCTCGTAATGAGGTCTACGTGTCAAAGGGTTCTTATTTTTGTACCCAGAGGGACAGAAGCGCGATCGAATGGGTGCAAAAGAAGGGAAGATGAAGTTAGGACACATTTAATTCCGTTCCAAACGATTTAAAAATACCGTATAGTTCTCGCATTCTCGCTTAAAGAATCCCCGGAAATAATTGAAAAGGGAATGGACTTACAAGTGGATCCTACTAAATCTCTTGAGTCATGAAATTTTATGTGCATTGATTATGCGATTATGAATCAAAGGTGGATTCCACTGAGAATTTTTGCTTTCGAAATCAATCCAGCTTCCGGGCTCGATACGGCCGGGACATATCGGCCAGTGTTTGCGAAGCGCAAACGCTACTAATTAAAATCTCTTGGCCCTCCTCGGCCAATGTAATCAACAAATGCCTTTAGGCTACGAGGATGGTCAACGTTCCTCGAGCTTTTAACCCTTTTACCTAGCGGCTAGTGGTTCTATTGAAGTTTTGGCGATTCCAATGAAAGTTTCCAAACTATTCATTTTGAGAGTGTTATTTACTGTTCTCAATGCTTAAAAAATATTTCTAACGTCTTTTTTTAATAGTAATGTGGTTCTTAATGTTGCAATATTCAATGTTAAATTTGTAATGTTAAAATTTAAATTACTTTTAATCATGCACTGTAAAAAATAAAATGTTAATTTTATTATAGTGATTAATTTTACACTGATACATTAAATGTTAATTTTAACAATTTTGCGTGTTTCAAAAAGTCCACTAAACGTCTTTAAGTTAAAATTGATATTTTACAATGTATCTACAGATCGCCACTTTTTTTATTCATGTCAGTATGTCGTAAAAACTAAAATGAAATTAAACAATTTAACTCAAGAAACGTATCAATTTCACTCAAATTTAGTTAGTTTATTATTTATTAAATGTATATAGACGCTGTTTACATTGAAATTAAGCAGTTCAATCACGAAAATAGATTGATTAGCTGTGATTGATTTTTTTTAATCACAAATTTTGAAATAACTAATACATTTCGACACAGTAAAAATAACAAAATGTTATTTAATTAAATGTTATTTAATTTAAAGAATTTGTTTAAATTTAATTTTTTAATATTTACATACAGTGTATATTTTATTAGATATTAGATATTTTATTAGATTTACAGTATATATTTTATTAGATTTAGAATGGCTCTTGTCATCTACTTCCGTATGATATACGGATCAAGCTTCGTTCCTCGTAGCGATATATGTTGGGGGCGCCAGACATATGGGAGTCTCGATTACGGACTCAAGAGAAACCAGTGACGTATTATTTTTGATGTTCTCTTAGGGTTCGTGAATGGAATACATTTTCGGACGGAACATATGCTGCCTAAGGATGGTGCCAAGGATTCGTAATTATATCGATCGTAATTATATTGGGGGTTAAAATTGTTAGTATGCGCTTGGAATTTCTTGATAGAATTTTATGTGAATTAAACTACGTAAATTTCTTATAAGTAAAGGAAAAATCCTATTTTTTCTAATATTTAAAACTGCAGTTAAAAAATAATGCATTGTTCAAAAATTCTTTTTATGTAAATAAGAGCCAACAAATAAGCATAACAGACAAGAGAATTTATGACATATATAGTGTAGAGTATAGACATATAATAAATGTATATACTATTGAAAAAATACAATATTGAAAAAATGAATTAAATTTTAATAAATATTTATTTGAATATACAGTTAATTAAATGTTTACTAAATGTAAACATATATTTATTTGGTACAAGAACCATTAATTTGTTTTAATTTTTTTCTTAAGTGAATTTATTTACTGTAAGTAAATCTTTAGTTAATACTAAGCAAATATTTATTAAAATTTAATAAATTTTTTTTTCAGTGTAGCAGAATATTTAATCAAAGTTTCGCTATCGAATTTCGACTAGTTTTTCCTAAAATTATAATATTCAATTTTTTATATTAAATCTGTATTTTTAATTGACCTGAATAAATCGAATAGTTCATACAATACATAAAGAAATCTGTGTTACGTTATTTTAAATGATTTATGAAATTTTTAAAATAGTCCATAAATAAATGACAACTATGTCTCGTATTATTACAGCTTCAAGCCGCAGGTTCCATCCCTGAAGCAGAGGAAAAGAGTTCGTCGCTACGACTATTAATAATCTCACACGAACGGCGCGTGCAGGCACGACAGTCGTGTGTCACTAACGGGTGGTACGAAATGTTTGTTTGGCCGCAGTGGCCACCGGTTTGACAAACATGTCGCGCGAGAGGAAGAATATCCGACGGATAGCAAAGGAGAAAAGCTTAACCTAAGGGACACCCGATATTTTCACAAGCTGCCAAGCAGGCGTCGCGACGCGTCGCGTTGGATGAAAATAGTGCTCGCGAGATCGCGAACCTCAAAAGAAAGAAGAAAAGAGAGAAAGAGAGAGAGAGAGAGAGAGAGAGAGAAAGAGTTGAGTCCAGAGAGATTTATCAGCTTTTAATGGCCCGGCGCTCGTAAAAAGCTGCACCAAGACTTTGTCAACGACTTTGTCAAAGTTATGTCAACAGGGGCTCGTTGCCAACAGCTGGCCCAGGCTGCCAAGTTATTTCGAAATTAACAGCGACTTGTTTATGAGTGACGACATCAACGTGTCCGCCGCTCTCCGAACCTCCATCGGTGCGCAAACGGTTCTTCGGGGAAAGCGCCTTTGCGCGAGACTTTGTAGAACAATTTGTTTACAAGGGTGCATCAGCCGGATAAACGAGAGGTACCGAACCGTTGTCGTTGAATCGATCACGTTTGGCGAACGAAGCGCTAAGGCAAGATGTTTATCTGATGTGACTAAATTTACATGACCGAATTTCTGCCTGTTTGACATTTCCTTACCGCTAAACGTGTGTACTCAAAAGTTGCATGTTGCAACTCACCCTCTCTGTCTTTCTAATCTTCTCTGATTCCTTTTCCTTACGTGTGTGAAAATAACACTTAGTTTTCAGAATTTCGATATAATTAACTTGTAATAAGAACACATATCTTTTGTAATATTAAAGTATGTAAATGTCCTTAGAACTCACTAAAAAAAAGTATTTTGTAAATTTTGTTTTTTTGAAAGATTATAGTACAAAGTATTCGAACTTTGCATAAAGTACTTTGTATATAGTACAATAATTAGTTTATATGAATAGGAAATTGTGAAAAATAAGATGATTAAACATAAAAATTATTTCAAATTATCATATATTTAAAAATTTAAAAATTAGGAAAATATTCAAGAATTTATGTATATTTTAGTTAAGAATTAATAAATTTATTTTCTCTTTTAAAAAATTTTAGTTTCTTATATGCTTTAAATTGAGAACACAAAATATAATTTTCCAAGGAAACGCGTCAAGACAAAAGAAAGTCTAAATTGTTTTATTTTGACGTTAATAAAAATTAAAACAGTGATTGTTTGTTAATACAAAATTTGATTCATGTTAAAAATCAAAATAAAGTTTTTTTGATTGTTTGTTGACTTTTGTGTATTCCTTAAGTTATTACACTGAGAAAAATTTGTGGAAATGGACAAACCAGAAGATTCTAATTATATTAATCATAATTCCGGTTATTTCGATTTCGGTAAATTTAACCAAAAAATTCTAATTTGTCCATTTTTTACCAGAATTCAAATTAATCCAACCAGACATTTTTTCCAGTATACAGTTTCTTGAAAATACACTATATACTTTTCAAAGAGATACATATTTGTGCATATTATTAGCAATATTAGCAATATTAAATCGTATTTTTAAGCACTTTTCTTGCACACAAATATAATTTGCTTGATCTAGTAACTGAGTTCTTATATATAATCTTGTTTGCACAATAAGAAAGCATCGACGTTATATTTATTGTCACGACAGTATTATTCCTTCTTCTTGTGCTCGCGTCGACTAAGGATTAACTCCGTTATTTGCGCGTCTAATAATTATCACCGGCTGCTAATAATTTTACGACGTAGTGCAATTTGATTCCGCGGCCGAGCGTCGGGGAACTGAGTCGCTGCGCGCGGATGTTTGAGACGCGATCAGCTTATTCCACTCCGATGAACGGCCAAGTAACAATGATGCGATTAAGCCCCTTGGCAAATTACGCCATTACACATTAGCTACATGTCTATTTGGCTCTGCCTCTTGGCACTGCGCTTCGTGTACTTCCGCTCCGTGTACTTAAAGCTAGACAAGTCACGCGTGGCAGATTGAACATACAGCGACTGTCGCGCATTTAACGTGAATACGCGTGCTTTTATGGCGACTATTCAACATTTACTATAAATTAGAAACAGCGACATATGTGTGCGTACATACAGATAATCTGATTAATGCGACGTGAAACTTAACGGTCTCAAGGATAACAGGTCTGATAAGATGGACGAGTAACGAGCTACTCCTGATCGATACCTGTCGCCTGTTCCTCAAATCTCGAATGATCAAGATAGATAAATAGATAATCACGAACAGGATATGATGTATTTATCGATGTGTTACACTTTAATGGGGTTAATCATTATCGTCACGAAATATTAACATTGACAGCTCGGTGTTAATATCTTCCACATTCGATTGAATACTGTCGCCATTGCGCGTCTCTAACGAACGTATTTATTATCATCTCTGTCGATTTTCTTCTATAGGAATAATAATGAGAAAGAGGCGAGAGAGAAAGAGAGAGGAAGATTTGTAGTCAGTAATCGACAACGACTGAAGTAATGATTAGAGGTAGATGTTGCGATTAGGAAAAATGACAGTCCGCGCGGCGCAACGGAAGTGATCTCGCTAGGAAAAATTGACTTTTACTGCCTGCCCTGTGCCTTGGGAGATTCTCGGCGTTGCGGACATTCACCGTTGCTCATTCAATCAAAGTCAGGGAGCCGCGTGATCGAAACGTTGAAACGTTCATCATCGGGCTACGTCTCTGGGATTCGATTTGTGGACAATCAAACGTGCGTCACGAGCGACAATTAATATCCGTGAAGTACTGAACGCCGTCGGGATTCGAACTTATTACATTCTCTTTTCCGTTAACGAGGAAACGATATATCGGAGAGCGGTGAAGGAACTGCGACGGCGCTTATCGTGTGACTATTTATCGATCGTTGTGTCTTCGAAAAATGAGTCACTGCTATAATAGGAAAGGTTATTGAAAGATGTATCATGAATACATAGATACATATGAAATGTCAAAACAATTGAACGAATGTAATTAAATGAAGCTTAATTAATTGAATCCAATGAATTTAACCTACGCTAATTAATTAACTGATTAATTAAACAACTACGAGAAACAAAAGTATAACAATTGCCCTTTTGTCGATCAAAGAGATTGAATGAAAGATTAATTATGCCTACATAGATTTAGTGTTTCTGCCCTAAAAATATAGATTTTAATGATACTCTCAAACAAAAGTGTATTTATTAATTCAGTAGAGCCGAGAGTAAGTGATCATAAAATTTACCAACTTATAGAAAGTTTATGCATTTTCGGCAATTTGGGGAGTACGCAAAAGTTGTTGAATTTATCTTTTTTTTCACTTGCTGAATCTAAAAATTATAGTTAAAATAATCTTAGTTCCGGAAAACATAATTTTAAGACATATTTTAAAAGAAAGTAATGATTGATATCATTTTTATCATATCTTTTCTAATTTCTCTTTTTTTTTAAATCATTTTTATTAAAACTAATTATTAAAGTCATTCTTACTTGTACTACAGAATAAATGATTCCGTAGTAAATGCACTATTATTGTAGAGTGTTTATGAAAAATCTGTTTTTTTTTAGTTGAATGTTGCACTGGATATTAAAAAACTATAATTACTATAATTTTCAACATGTGAAACTAAATAAAAAAAAAAGATGAATCCAATGATCCCTAAATCACATAAAATGCATTTTTATTCGTGTAAAAAAGTCGGAAATAGAACTCGACAATAGAATTATTCTTCACGATGCTAATTTCACTACTTAATTATCTTAATTTTCGAATGAGAATAACAAATGGCAAATGTTCATCGGCTTCCCGTTCACAAAGTTTTCTATTTCCTGACATTTTCTTTGGGAAAAAGTAGCCGGATAAATTTGAGAAGAATATTTTCGCAAATTTCGCTTTTCTCGCAAATTATCGCAGTATTGAGGTCTTTGCATTGCATTGGAGTAATTCATGTTTGCAAATAGAAGTCGCACAACATAAAGTTGCGATATCGTTTCTTTATATTAATCTAATCATTCATTTAAAAAAAAGTCTGATTGCAATTCTGATATATTTATATAATATAAAAGTATCACACCACAAAATCAGGCACTTAAATTATAGATAGTTCTTCTATTTAAGATTGTTCTAATTATAACCTTAAGAGAGATTACATAAACCAATCGTATTTTATTATTGTAGAAAAAACTAGAGAATTTAGAAACTTTTAGAGTCTGGTTGAATTAATTGGAATTCTGGTTGAAAATAAACGAATTAGAATTTTCTAATTAAATTTACTATTCTAGTTACGATAACTGGAATTGTGATTAATATAATCAGAATCTTCTAGTTCATTCATTTTCAATCAGATATTCTTCTCAGCACGGATTATAAATATATCTACTTTGTAAAATAGTTAAATCTATCAAATATTCTAATCAAGATAACTAGCAATTCACATTACACTAACCGGAATTCTGACTAGTATGATTAGAATGCATTTTATTCGTACCTCTAGTTCAACAAAAACTTTTTCTCAATGTTCGATGAAACTGATTCATTTCTCTCTCTCTCTCT
>NW_012130084.1:1337023-1348100 GCF_000143395.1 Atta cephalotes
ATTCTATTCTCTCTCTCTCTCTCTCTCTCTCTCTCTCTCTCTCTCTCTCTTTCTGAAATATGTAGTTTAACCTCGTTACGCAGTCGCCATAAAATTAAGTCGGCATTCACGACTGCCGAGATCATATGTGTAAATTTCACTTTATGCGTGCAACCCTATGACATCACGATTGAAAAAACACTCCAACGTGGAAACCTCACAGAAGTTGGCTGCCTACCAGAACGCGATTAGGCTACAACATGCTCGACGATTATGTCGCAACCACGTTTAACTGTCGTACCGCCTCACGTAAACATTTTACGCTGACGATCTTTGCGTGTCCAAGATATATAAATTTCGTCCTGTGCGGCGCGTTGCGGCGCGGCGGGTATTTCGGGGTGCGTAAACCGCGAATCGACGTGTCAACGAAACGCCGAGCGATTCCCTCGACGAGACTCGCGCCGTGGTCTGCGGTTGACGTCGATTAATCACACGCGTACACGCACATCGGACTTCTCGATCGTATACGCTGATATATGTGTGTGTAACACGTATGTGTATGCGTGTATGGTGCGCATGTTGCGAGCAACGACGCGGCGGTGACTTGCACCTACGCCCGCCGCCTATCATATTAACGTGTAATTGAAAGATATCCGGTCGGAAAGCGGCGCCGTGATTTTTTGTGGTGTCACTACGGACGGTTGCGCTCTGCGGCGAACGATCGCGGGGTGACTTGCACCCCACTCGAGGCGTGACCATTCGAGCGGAATCATGTCGTCTCATGTCTGTGAGATTCGAGTGGGCGACACTCGTTTAGTTCTCTGTCTATCACCTGAGGGCATATCCTAGAAAGCAGGGTTAAACTTCGAGAACAGTTGTCATCTGCAGTTCTGGACATGCAATGCTTCGGATAAACTTGATAAGCAAGTATATATGAAGTTCTCTTCCGCGGGCTGCGTTCGAAAACATTACCCGAGTGCCTTTGAACATCATTTCATCCTTATTGTTCTTTAAATGTTAAACAAAGCTAATAAAGTTATACTCGGAGACACTCGGATAGTTTTTTTTTCGGACGCTCTGAAGATCGATTATGTATTATCTTGAAATGAAGAGATGAAAATTACAAAAATGAATTTACTAAGCGTTGATCAATAAAATCATAAATATATATATTTTAGTAAATAAATTCGTTCAGTTTATAATTTTCACCTCGATTAAAGATAGTATTTAATCCTCTAGTAAAAAAAGGATTATTTTGTTATCATTATATCATTATCATTATTACTGTTGCTTAAGAAAAAGTAGAATATCTGTTAAATATTTTAATATATTCCTATAGCATTAAATCTAGAATGATTTATATTTATCATGTCAATCTTTCAATGTCGAAATAATTATTATTCACATAGTTGCTGTAAGCCAAAACGAACAAGACTAACCGCATCGATGTATCATAAAGCCACACGTGTAAAAGACCGTGACATCGTAAACAAAGACGCTCTTCGCGTTATTAATAATAACCGACGATTTCGCTTCGGATGGAGGGTAGGCTGCTTGGCTTCTCGGCGTTTAAGTTGGCTTCGGCTCGTGACGGGGCCATCGTCATACGAAAACATTCTTCGTCGATTTACTTTCGGGAATCCACGCATAAACGTTGACGTATTTAAGGGAGGCTGTAAACCATCTATTTCGGTGTCTCGGATGCCGCGGATGGTCGCAGCGTCCCGGATTATAGCTCAATGTGTGAAACGGCGTTAACATTGTGGAATTTTCACTCACTTCCCGGGTGACCTTCCATTACCGGAAGCGTCGCGACATATTTACGAGGTGTTCCATTATTAGAATGTTAAACACGAATTTTCGAAGAGATCAAATTCTTCGTGTGAATAACATGCATTTATGAAGTCTTAACATAATTTAATCTCACCTCAACGTCCTCTTTCTTTATCAATATTTTTCTTCATATTTTTCTCAGTACTTATTTCGTAATTGATAAGCTGCTTATTTTATTAAAAATAAAAATAAGAAAAACAATTAATTACCACTGGCGTACAAAACGTTAATGACAATTAATGAAATCAACAATATCAGTTGATGTATAAGTTTCAAATTGTTATATCAGGCCTGCGAAATGCAAAAAATTCGTCACATTTAGACGCGATAAGGCTTGAGTTTAGCCGACGAGACCTTCGTTTTATATGCCGTGATCGTCCTCGTCTTACAACGGCTGCCGGTTATATCAGAATTGCTATCGCTACCAGGAGGATGCCTCGTCGCCGGGTAGATTTGCTGAACGGCTTGAACGGCGGTACGACAAGGAGTTATGATATCGGCGCCGATCGCTGTGCCAAGTGAAAACACGGTGGCGTGAGTAATATACAACCATAGGGCGATCTTTTATAGTGCAAGAGACCCTGAAGGAAATGATCCGCGGCTACGTCTCGCATAGATAGGATCATTCTAACCTCAGCGAAAACGAGAGGAGAGGGTCAAGGAGGAGCGAATCCGGAGAGTAGTCAGTGGAATCTAGTCGTAAATAAAAGCAACGTCTACTACCAATGCCAATCTTGCCTCGACTTCGTCGTTGTGCTGCGTTGTTGCGTCTCCTAACGGAAAGTTTAATAGTTTATCAGATCAGTTAATTCTGATCTTATACCGAGACAATTGATATACGAGATTACAAAATCCTCTATCAGTTATTTGGAAATAATAAACTTTCGAACGCCGTCTATTACTAAAGAATTATTCTTTTTGTCTTTCTGAGAAAGAAAGAAACAAGAACGCTCCAAATTTCAATCATGTAACAAGAATAGAATCTGACTAGTCAGATTCTATTCAGTCAGCTGAATGTGGAATTCACTAAAGAAATGATGCACTAAATATGATTTTAATGATCGTATTAAGCCTGATTCACAATGTGCTCTTTCTTTTCTGTTTCTTGCCTTAATTTTATCATTTTTTTATCTCTTTATTCGTATCCTTTTTTTTATTTTCTATTATCCAAGATAAAAAAGTTGAACATCGAAAGAGACAGAAACATGTGATAAGAAACATGGTTGTCAATAAAATGATCGCAAAGAGAGGAAAAAGGCAAGAGATAAGAAGCAAGAAACAAGAAGCAAACAGTTTTGTAGATCAGACTTCAGATTCCATGGCTTCCAGGATTAAAAATATAATTTGATACGATAGATCGCATAAAATTATCTCGAGGCAAGATTTGATCGTCTAGACTAACTCACAGCAACTCGGTCGCTGAGAAAATGCACACAACTAGTCTCTGATCACCTCGACAAGAAGGCGGGACACTGAGCCGCACAGGACTCTAACTCGGACTCTAACTCGACCGGCATCATTCAACGTTCATTATTCGTATTCCGTTAGACGCGAGCAATGTCCGCGGAAGAGCATGCGGAACGTCCGCAGGAGCAAATGACAGGAGGATCGGCGGGTGAGCGGTCAGGAAAGTGGCACAGCACGGCACGGCACGACCAGCTGCTGTAACCGAGGCTAAACTGCGTCCGCATGTTTTCCACAAGCGCGAAGGTAATCAGGGCCACGGGGTCTACCATTACCTGCGGGCATTATCGGCGATGGTAGTAACACAATATGGTAGCCGATGCTCCAGTATCGCGATAGTGCGATGTGGCGGCCGGATTTTTCTCTTCCTTGTTCCCAACTCAAGAGGAGAGTCCACTCCCTCGTTGAAGGATACTGGATGCAATGCGTACGCAATACCGATTAGACCGGTAAGATCTGCGATTTGAATGATCAGACAGAGAATCGAAGATTCGGTGATCTCACCGATGATCAAATAACAGCCTCCGGGTCTTCGTGACCGGTAGGCACGCATATCTCGGCGCAGCAGGTCGATAGTTCGGCTGAAGAAGAAGCGCCGAGAGTCCATGCGGAATGCATGTCGGTGTACACATAAGTACACGTGTCTGATTGAACGACCTACCTTATCCTCTTTCTCTTTCCCCTCCTCCTCCCTCCTTCCTCTTGCTGTTGCCTCTCGACAGGTGCGTTGGCCGGGGATTAATGCCCGATCGTCTCGAGGATCAAAAAAGCTCTTAAGGCGAACTAACCGCGCGTTGTATACGGTAATTTCGTGAATATGGCCCCGCTTCCCTATCCGCTTTTAATCGTAAGTGCGAGAAGGTGAACGTGTTTATGGGAGTGGAGAATAATTTCAAGAGGCGGAGGGCATACACGTAAAGAAGTCATCCGGATGGAGCAATGAAAGTTATTTATGCGAATCCGATTAAGTCAGAATTTAAACAATATTGAGTTGTGAAATAATTTTATCATTAAATACAATATATTATAAAAACGGAAAGAATTATTAAATCACTTATTTCATTGCTTTAATATTTTTGTCAATTTCTGCAACCTTACGAAAATTGATTATTAATATTGTACATTTATATATAGAAAAATATTCTACATTATAATATAATCTTTAAAATTTTTATATGATAATTATTTATTATTTAATTATGATGTTTGTAAAAAATACAAACATCATGTGGTCTAAACCACACATTTTTTGTTTTGTTTTACTTTTTAATAATTTGAAATTATTCTTACGATTTACAATCTTAAATCATAATTCTCGTAAATTTGAGTTATAATGGAAGATATCTAATTTTTGCAAATATAATTTTTCAAACTTTTTAGTTCTAGAAAATATTGTTTTTTATTTATGTATATACTAACAACAAATTTCACATATTATATTCCTTTAAAAAGATCATCAAAGAGAATACAAAGAAGATAACAAAAGATTAGTAGTGTACTATTAGATAAAATATGATTTACATTCACATTTGTATTTGTTGCACTCAAACATTTGTTGCACCAAGAACAAACGGAAATGGGGTGTCTGCAGCGCAATTTAAAATTGGAGCTTGCGGAACCTTGGCTCGTTACGTTGCGGCAACGAGCCCGTCCTAATTAATCGAGAGAACTGAATTATGCAAAGGTACTTAAGTTCCGTCGCGAACTACTTATGCGTACGGAACGGCGCGTTGTCGTCGCTTCGCGCCGCCTCGTCCATCTTCTCGTCGACATAGAACTGCGAAAAGGCCTCCATCCATTGCTGCAGTCCCAGTACATTCGCAGCGTCGCCACGCAGGCAATCAGACACCACCCGCTGATCCCGAGAGGACACGTGGAATCTGTTCGCCTGTCCCATCCTCTTTCTTGCGCCGCCATCGCTGCCACTTCCTGAAATCTCCATTACCGCATCACTGATGTGAGAATTACGCGACTCCCCGGCAGCATTTGCGTATGCGTTTGCGTCATTAGCGTTTCTCAGGGTTGACTGCACGGTGGAAGAATTGGAAGAATGGGACATTTCTCGCTTATAAATGGAACTTTTCATAAATGGCATGCGCCATTTTTCTAGATTTTCCTTGTTGTAAGGATAAGGATCGGATAATCGTACAAAATCGCTAATGGTGCCTTTCTTGCTCGAATAATTGCTTGTGTCCTTCACATTTGAGTCAGAGGTAGCATTATTGTCGCTCGAATCTTCCTTGATCGATTTGATCGCGTCCGATTTAACTGATTCACAATTAGTTGATTGATTGTTGAAATCGATACCTGAAACGTCTTTATTGTGTAAGTATTTAATGTGCGACTCTTCGAAACGTTCCGTTTCCTCCTGCGCTTCCTCATCTTTATAACGAGATTGATTCTTTTGCATAAATTCAGAAGAAAAATTCGAAAGCTGAGAAACCTTTTTATGACCAGTATTTTGCAGCTGGTTTATAGAAATCTCCATTTCCTTGTCCGCGATCTTGTTTAGCGTCTTTGCGAGATTAGCGTCCGCTTGCTCCTGATCGCTACTTGAAAATCTTTGAGATAAAAGAGATCGGTTGTTGTTTGGTATATTATTCGAATCAGAATCGTTAGATTTTTTCTCATTTTGACTCTTCGATTCCATCTGTTGTTCATTCTTCAATGCTTCATCGATCATCTTCTTTTGCATCGATCCTTCAGGTTTTGTAGAAAAGGCTGACGTGAACCCTGGATATTTGGTCTGCATAGTTTTATCAAGAACAAAATTGCTTAAAAGTGATCCAATGTGTCGTTGAGTGATTTTATTCGTATGTTCATAACGAATCTGCGTGCTCATAGTGTGCAGTTTCTTGCCGGTAAAGAAACCGTCCGATTTTTGCGGAGATCCAACTTGTTTAATCTCTATGGATTTCGAAGACGTGTATTCAGAATCCGGTTGCTCTTTATCTTTTAAGTCCTCGGTGGATCTTACAATTCGCACGTCCAACTTCGGCTGTGGCGCTTCCGGACGGATGAATACTGAGTTCTCTAGGTTTTCCTCGTTGGATAAATAATTCTCTTTGATTGGGATTGATCTCGCCACGAGATTCCGCCAGGCCTTGATCTCGATGTCCAGATCCGCTCCTTCCGGAACGTTGTACTCTTCATCGATTATCGTTTCCTTCAACATGTTCGATGATGTCCTTATGATTTTTCGGAGCTCTTTAGAATTCATGTACAAGCTCGTATCATCGCTATCTTGTCGCACTGCAATAATATTGTCGCTCGAGTCGATCTGACGCGACGGAGTCGAGAGATAGTCTGCGGTTGTACCCTTCAAGCTCGACGCATACGACTTCTTCGCCAAATCGTTCGACGAAGGCGGCGTTGGGACAGCATCGGTTTTTACTCCGGTCGTGGTATCGCCACTCTTAAAGTTTGAAGAGGCGATTCGAAGCTTCTCCGTGCCTCGCTCGAGACTCGCGGTCGCCGGCGAAGCGATATCCGGCTTCGGTTGTTTCAAGTTCACTTTCCAAAGCTGCTTCATGACGTATTGCTGGTCCTTTTCGGCGAACTTATCGTTATCGTTCGCCGCCTTGGCGGCCGGTCGTTCCTTGGCGAGTTTCACGCCCTCCTCGTAACGAAACGTTGCGTCGGGGTCATTCTTCGGGTTATCTTTTGCCACCATCTTCGCTTGGTTCTCACTATCGACGGATTTGCCATCCATACGTATTACCGGCTTCTTTTTCTCCTTGTCCTTCTTCTTGTCTTTCTTTTCGCACTTTTCGGGTGCGTTAGGCTCTTTGATAGGTGGCTTTGTATTTCTAGGAGCGAAACCCACGAGCGCGCGCGTTGGCATGCTGATATATTTATTCGGGATGAACAATCCCATCAGTGGCTGTTTTGTCCGCTGTGGTGGCAGGCGATAACAGTGTCTCGGACTCGTGTAACAACGATAATGCGAGGCCACATCGAGATCGTCTCCTCTTGCCGCAAATTCGATCGCGCCGCAGTTTCTCTCGGATCGATACATCTTGCCAGGATCGCGCCATAAGGAATCAGGTTCTATCCCACGTTCGAAAGTTTTTCCAGCCGCAAAACGATTCGACTGCGACGTAGTGTAGATTGCCGACTGTTGAATCATGTACGCACGTCCACCGTTCTTCACGTCACGCTTCTCAGCACGGATGTTCTCATACTCGAACTTCGTCGTCGGTTGCGCCGTGCAAAAGTTAGCCAGTTTTTGATTAACGACGTCGACCTTGTCTGAAGAATTCGCCAGCCGCATTTCTGATCGATTGAATGTTGTTGCCGTTGCTGCACGATCGACGATCGCGATGTCAGCCTTGCGGCTTTTATCCTCTGCAACATGATATTTCATCCACTTACATTATCTGATATTACGTGATAAAATTTAGAGTTTTTATATCATAACTTTTTGAAAACAAAATATGCAGCATATCTTCTAATAACTTATTTTAATTATAATTTAATTTTACCGGTACAGTATTATATCATTTTATATTAAAATTATAAAATACACGTTTATTAAATCAAAATATAAGTAATGACAAAATAAATAATTAAATTATTCTAAGATGAAGAACAAAATTTCATTGTAAATTACATTATTTTTGTGTAATTGTTTTAATAAATTAATAGTTAGTCAGAAACACACGTGCAGTATCAATTGTATGAATTATAAATTTAATTTTTGCATATTATATAACATACATTATGTAACAGAGAATGGCACAAATAACCTCTGTTCTAAAAATGACATCAGCATTGCGGCTCACCTGTGGATTTATTAAAAATGTTCTTCAGCCAAATGAAGAATCCATCTCGTCTGCTAATACTCTTCTGATTATCCAAGGCGAATGCTGCGTAAATAAAAACTTTGTATTATAAATGTCATTTCGAATTTAAAGGATCAAATGCATGATATTTTACAACATATCATGTATTTGTAATAATGACGCGTGATTGCATTTAGAGTGACTGACCGGCAAATAAATTCCTTCGGGATTTAAAGTTAAACAACCTTCGGATATCAATTAGGTCGCACTGTCGCAGCATTGCACCTCTCGAATATGAAGAATACATGTTATAGTTTGATATAAATTATACTAGTTGAATTTTGATGATAAATTTTCCTGGATCTATTTGATCCACGATTACTAAAGAATATTATTGATAAGCTTGTCAGATTGTTTTTCACCATCGAGCGGACTGAGTCCGCTTCTCTAGTTTCTTGCCTGCATTCTCTTTGATTTACCGTATTTTGTTTATCAGAAAAATGCGAGCGAAGGCAATATTGCGTTGAATTTATTCATTGCAATGATAAAATTTTATTTGTCATAAAGCTAATTGTAAAAATTATTATTTGATTTTTTTTGAAGGAAGAAACTTTTCTCTGAGGAAGTTAAAGTATCATAATTTAAAATAATCACTATTTATGCTCAATAAATTACATATTCTGTAATTAATAAAATTAATTAATTTAAGTAGATTTTAAATTTACATTAATTAAATATTATTAATTAACTATTAATTAATTAAATTATGTATAAAACTTATATTATCTTTAAAACTTTATATTTAAATATTATTTTTTCTCTTTATATCTTTTTTATTTATTTTATCAATGTTATATCACAATTTATTTATATAACGAACATGAATTATCACTCGGTTTATAGTAAAAAATATTGATTTGTATTAAGTCTTAATTATTCTTAACAACTCTATAGAGGCAAGTTGATTCAACAAAAGTACGAACTAGACCTCGGTTAATCATTGACAAAACTTTTCTTCCCATGAGACACGAGACCCTCCGGCACCGTTAATGGCATAATGGATCAAAGATGAGCAGAAAGATCGCACACGCGTACTATTCGACTGTCACGCAACCATGAAGAAAGTATCATCTATTTTTACGTTTATTTATTATTAGCTATTAAATTTAATGTAGCTCTCTTTTAATTTAACTCGTCAGAAAAGTCAGTAGAATTATTACTTAATAAATATTACTTAATGAATTATATAAAAGTTAGATGACTAATATTTGAAACTTCTCGCGTACAAGTAATTTCGATCGAAAATAGGATAAAGGACTGTGCAAGAATGTTATGGATAAAGGATCGAAATAGGATAAAGGACTGTGCAAGAATGTTATGGATAAAGGATCGAGGTTAGCTCACATTGTCGCGTGAGAATAGCCATGGCCATTCGGGCCACGTATCTTGATAACCGTTAATAAAAGCTTAAAGGACATTATCGTAAGCATTCCTCGGGACATTAAAAAGCGCACGTGTCCTTAACGGTAGGCCGTAGATGCAATTTTAAACAGCCATTTCCGACCCTCACTACCAATCGTCCTGGCTGACACATGTCCCCGATGCTGTTACATGAAACCAAGGATTCCGTCGGACTGAATACCAATCGTCCTCCACAATGCAAGCAGAGAAAGGGCAGTAAAAATGGAAGGTAAAAACGTTTGGTTTCGTATATTATCTTTATTGATGCAATAAATGCTGTTACATTTTGATTATGACTTGATTATGATCAATAATCACTGCAGTTATATTATAGTATGTAACTGTATTTTGGAGAACCGAGCGGTTACTGACCATTTCTATTATTTACATTAACATTATATTTGTATAAAAAATTCTAAAATATTTTTTACTTTTCAATAATTTTGTTCTTTATATTAATGAAATATTTAGAATTTTTCATTATTTTTTTTATTTTCAAAATAATTTATTCGTCCTTTTAGTGAGTAAAAGCATTGGTTACCAATATTCTAATGTTAATTGTAAAAAATTATCTTAAATTTATTTAATTTATTAACACATATATTTTAGGTAAAATCTTTTTTTGCCTTTAAGTCTTCTTTTGTGTCCTAAAATACCAATATTTATTTTTCTACGAGTGAACAAAATTAAGGCACGTTACAGCCGAAAAGGGGATGTGATCGAGGCGCGGCGGTACATCAGCCATAAATTCGTGGGTCCCCAGCGCCAAATAGCGAGTGTCGCACCGCAATGCCAATTGTATAAATTGGCTATGACAAACTTATCGTTTTATACGTGCGCGACTGGAAAGATTTCGTCCGGTCGGAAGTATATAGGCGATAGGACAGCACTTTTCCCGGTGTAGGAATTCAGTACAGGTGCGTTTTGGGTCCCGCATGGTCGTTTGAGACATCGTTCCCTGGAGGGACTCGTACGAGAACGTGATGTTCCACCTTCGGCCGTTCACGTACACAGGGCACGCCATTGGGTTTTGTCGTGCGATTCGTCGCATACGACGTCTTGCTCGCCACCGCTCGTAAATCCCGACTCTGCCGGAGACGAATGCTGTTAGGGATTACCGGAGAACAGTCTGAACGATGAGATAGGATGATACATATTTCTTGTACATTCTCACAGAAACTTTACTTATACGCTTCTAGGACGATTTCATTTATTAAATTATTATATTATACATATTACAATTAATACTTGTTTTACTTTTTTTAATATATTAAATTTTTTAACATATTAAATTAATCTGATAGGGTGTTTTATTATAATATAATATTTTTTACAGATTTCAATTCCATTTGACAAGTTTATGAAAATAGTACGATTTTTTTAACAATATGCATTTAAAAATTTTATAAATTGATATATTGCGATAATTCACACGCACTGGTCTGATACAGTATTTTTTGCGCTGATTTCAAATTTATATTTGCAAATTTATGAGAAAAATAAGATTTTTGAGTAACATGCATTAAAAAATTTCTCTCTTTCTCTCTCTCTCTCTC
>NW_012130084.1:1349645-1352023 GCF_000143395.1 Atta cephalotes
CTCTTCTCTCTCTCTCTCTCTCTCTCTCTCTCTCTCTCTCTCTCTCTCTCTCTACTTATTTCTTCTGCTTTGACATAAATCATTCATAGAAAATATTGAATTTAATATAATTTTTGATTCATTATTTAAAGATTTCAAACAAAAACAAATTATTTTAATTAAGAATAAGATTCCAACGAGTTATTTTTAGTTAAATGTAGTTTAAAATGTATACATTTTAAAATAAATATATGTTAATTATACAAAAAAGTCCGTAAATTAAATTGTGTAACCTTATTTTCAGAATCAGCATTTAAAATAATAGATAAGAATTAACTAAAATTACCTATTTATAATAAAATCTTTATCTATTATCGTTATTATATGGATTACATAATTTTAAACAAGATATTCTTATGATGATAGAAAGAAAATTGTGATAGCAGTATTATTGATTTATTTCTAAGTTGCTAATTTTTAATAATGTGCCATTATATTTTTTTAGATCTGTAATAAATGTATAATGTGAACAATAACAGAGGAATAATTAGAAATAATGAAAAATTATATTAAATTTATTTTAATGCATATTTATTACGCTTTCAATTTAGTGGCTGACATTGTAATGCCTGCGGATTTATTTCTACCCCAAGATGCGTTCGCAGAATCATTTTCGGCGTTCGGCGACCAGAATCACGGCGATTAATTTCAGGTCTGTCGTCGACAATCGTTTACGTTCGAAAACGATTTACACCGAGCGTTTACCCGCGCTAAGAGCTTAAAGCGCGTCGAGCAGGGTGAGTTTACATTCAGGGGGCGACGCGTGGGGTTGAAACCGCTCGTTTATCAGTAACCGACTCTAGTGAAAGCGACACCGAGGCACTACGCCGCACGAATAACAATTCCCCTACCTCGTGCCGAGGCGATGTGAAAAGTATTGCCGGCGCGACATCACTCCGCGCGAACATCGCCGACGGACGTTATTTATCCGACCCGTTCTCTTTTTTTTATTTCCAATTCACTTAGCCGCCAACGAGGAATTTCCTGAACTTGAAAAAAACCACGGGTCCGCACGTTGAAGGAACTGCTCCACAGAATCGCAAACGCGTCTCCGCCCCTGGAGAAACGTCAATTTTGATTTCCGTCGATTTTCCAGTAGCACGATTGCGTTTGAATATTTCAAGAAGGTACCCTTAGTAGTAACGGATATCCAAGAGATTATATAATATATAATATCTAAAATATAATATTATGATGTCAAATTATTATATAATTATTATATAATATATAATATCTAAAATATAATATTATGATGTCAAATGTAATACTTACTAAAAATTGATTATTATTCAATCGATCTGGATCATATGCTCAAATTAATCATTGTGCATTGTTGGGCTTAGAGTTAATTTCGTGTGACCGATAACTGGTGTCCGCCAGCGTATCATTCATCCTGTCGACGAGTAAAATTGAGTTCGACGACTAGCTGCGCGAATCTCATCTGGCGGGCATCGAATTCAAACCGAAACGGAGCATCTTCTTGTCGACCTATTTTGCAAGTGTCGTCGGTGCGCTGGGCTAATTTGTCAGTTGTCGAGTTAGCGTCCTCCCCCGAGGATTTCCCTAGCGAAGCCGAGTCCCGACCCCGTCGGGACCGTAATCAACCGGTGAATATCTAAACTGCAGCCTCCGAACTCGTCTCTTCCCTCCTTACTCCGCTCATTTATAAAGAAGAGGCTATCTCGAGACAGGAAGCGCGATTGATTCATCCCCCATCCCAATCTCACCCTGAATCTTCTCAATGCTTGTAACCGTTTTTATTTAAGCACTGGCAAAAGCCCGCTTGCCGGCTCAGGTGTTGAAACTCGTAACTCCGCAGGAGTTTGTAAATGTTCGTAATTTCAATAAGAGAAAAAGATTTAATTGAATAGTCGAACATAATGTAAAAGTAATCATATGAAAGTTTATTATTATTTCTCGAAATAAAAGTAATCTATGACTGAAAGAGAAAATGTTGAAAAACATTATTATTGAAGTCACTTAGCAAGAAGTCCGTTTCTCTTTTATTTCAAATATACGCTTCTTTTATCTCAAACACAGAAATCAGTATGAAAGAGCACGCGGTTAAGAGGAGCAGGCCTAAAGTTAAACTTCTCAGTAAACGGGAAGAGCGCACACAGGGACAATGCCCTCCATCCTTTTTCGTGAAGGCTGAAAAAGCAGAGAAGGAAGCAGAGAAGATATCTCTCGAAAAGTGGCAGTGTCTGTGCACATGGCAGGTGGATTTTCTCCGTTGTCACAAGAACGGCTCAGTGCGAGCGTGCCACTTTCCTCGTAGCGAATTTCGGAGGCTTTGTAGTTCATCCATTTCCAGACTCGAGCTCCTCTCTCTCTCTCTC
>NW_012130084.1:1353288-1359788 GCF_000143395.1 Atta cephalotes
TCCTCTCTCTCTCTCTCTCTCTCTCTCTCTCTCTCTCTCGCTCTCTCTCTCCTCCTCTCTCTCTCTCTCTCTGTGCATTATTTAAATAAACAAGCAGGGCACGGCGGGGAAGATTGGCTGCTGCTTATACGCCGTCTCTACCTTCTCTGTTTCTCTATAATAAATGCGCTTCTCGACTCTCCCTCCCCACTTTCTCATTTCCTCTCACTGCCACATCCAACTCTCTTTCTCTTCCTCGCCTGTCGCCGTCGCTCTTGCACACTCGAGCGCGTTCTCGAAACGTTACAGTGACGAACAATTATCCCTTCCACGCGAAGGCGCGGCGTGAAAGCCGGTAGAAGTGACAGGCAAGGGGGTGTCGGCAGCGGGAGGAGACCCCTGCACCTTGTAATGAATTTTAAATTGGCCCGCATTCATAATGCAGCCCCGTTGACAGTCGGGATGAACCGGAGATGACAAAGTAAAACGGCCGGGTTAATATTTCCGGGCGCGTGCGCCGCGAATTACCTTCCTACAACGGCGACGACAATGAGGATGACGACGACGATAGTCGACAAGGTCGAGTACCGTGCGTGGATAGAAGCGCGAGATAAAGCGACCGGCGAAATTGTTTCGATACATAATGCTATCTACCGCATATGATCGGCAGAATAATAGCGATTTCGCGGTACCCGACTGCTCCGCAAGTTCGCAGACCGATCGTAGATCAGCAATTAGCTACTTCGTACGTACGTACGTCTTATATAAAGTTATGAGATGCGAGATTGGATGGCGACCGACCTCGCCCAAGCGTAACGCGTTGTCGCACGCTTTCATCGCGGGGTAAGTAATTAGCGATTTTTGCATAAAATTCCGATACCATCGGCATCGGCCCTGTCATCTACGGTTATAATCTCGGTCCTCGTCCGGTTCGACCGACCCTAAAAGCCCGCGGAATATTTATTATCGCCCGTCGCGATCGCATCTCTCCGTCCGACGCCGCCGCCGCGACGTTTCCTCGTTACGCATTTTTTTCCGCGATCGTAAATTATAATATATCGGACGGGATCGAATCAAATTGCCGTCCCCATGGTGAATTTACGAGGAAATAATCGCATTTATGAAAATAATAATAACAATTTTCGTCGCAAAGGGTACGCCTGTTTATGCATATAATCTTGAGTTCAACGAACAGCCAAAGTTGCGACACACATTCCTTAATTTATATAAGATCTTAATTTATATAAGATATATAAGATCTTAATTTATCTATTGATGGATATTCAATTCATTAATACGCTTGAAAAAAATATATAAAATATATTATGAAATATATACATAAAATAAATAAAAATAGAAGTAACTAGCTAAAATAGAAGTCTATATAAATAAAAGTAATTTGTATGTATAGAATAAAAAGATAAATTGATTATTTACTGATTAATTATTTTTATTGTATATCGTTATATAGTTTATATTGATGTTTATTATATGCATTTGTTTTCCTTAATATTTAAGAAATTATGTCAGATATCATATTGACAAAATAATTTTAAATGAAAATTTTTTCATTTTAATTTAATTTTTTCAAAACGTATACACTTTTTGATAAAATAATTTTGATTTTGAATCAAATTTTCATCGCCAAATTTTTGCATTACTTTCAAATAAAATACAGAAAAATCTATTTTTTCATAATTTTTTATTTTGTTAAAAAATATGTGCAATACAAATAATTTTGGATCAATAATAAAGTATTTGAATTGGGGATTAAAATAAAATTTATCCATATTGTATATTGAACTATAATTAATGGATTTGAAATTTAATTATATCAATCTATAAACGTATGGATGCATATGAAAATCCGAAAAGTTGGGCGCACAATTATATCTGAAATAAATTGATTCAATAAAAAGAATATATATAATATTATTGGAAACATCTAACTTTGACCGAATCAGCGTACTCTATCTCGTATTTGTTTTCTTTTATTTCATACAAAAGCCATTTAATTAATACTGCGAGGCGGAGTTACCTAATTGTTGCTGTTGTATCGAAGGTTTTAGTTTGACGTGCATAAACCACGGTGCAATTCCTAGTGTAGCTACGAAGGGTTTTGCAAGTGCCGTCCTGGGAACTCCGTGCGAGTCGTTGCACATACAGCTAGCACGATCCCACGAGACGAATCAGCCGAATTGCAGCGGAGAATTCTCCCGAATTCTGGACGAACTGCTCCGTTTATTGTTCACCGACCTGTGGCGTACACGGACAGCAGAATGAGAGGACAGGTAGTCTTGGTTGCTCAAGTTCGTAAACGGAAATAGACATGCTACGCCATGTGGGCAACGTCGCGCAGTCGATAAACAGCACTCGATCCATGGTTCGAAAAATCCCGTTATCTGCTACTTCTTTGATCTCTCTAGCGACGAGATGCCCTTTACCATCGCTAAAATCGTCTGTCTCTTGATCAAAGGTGCTCACAAAGGTCCTTCAGATAATTCCCTACATTTCAATCGTCATCTATTTCTGCGCTCGTCGTAGATGTCGATAGCGTTGGTCAATTGACCCGTATCTTCCGAGACTTCTCTTGAAAAGACCACGAACTGTAATTGAGATAAATCATCTATATATTTAACTGTATTTTTTAACTCTGCATTAACTCTGTCTTAAGTACAAGTATTTAACTATCAATGTAATACTGCGTCCATCACTTGTAAATTGATTCTATTTTACATTCTTCATTTTTCTTGATATTACACGAATGCTCGTATTTTCAGCCGTTAGTGTAAGCAATATAATGCGTTACTCGAGGGGAGGAATGCTTCCCGAGAAATACGCGTGTACAGTAGTGCCGAAACGTCTCGAAGGCAGACGATCGAACTTTCCTTGACGTCTCTCGGTGTCGGCTGCATCTATCCCAAGGGGGATCGGCGCGGTACGAGGGGATGCTGTTAACTCGAGCGGGTTTCCTTGCGAGTTCCCTTCTGGTATCTGCAGGTGTATGTTGAGCCAGTGATACTACCGGAAGGCACTTTGAGCCCCCGGGCCACTCTGAGTCTGTAAGTTAGCCGCGTACAATTACCATACATCTCCGCGGCCGTAACTCCCAGCGCCGTTACAGCACTCGGACGAGAGCTATGGACGGATATCCCAACTTGCGAGACCGAGCGGCGTCTCGGGAAACATCTGTACGGTCAAATTGAAACTGGTGAACGGGCGCGATGAATATTGTCGGAATGCATCGTCGATCCGCAACGATACCGTTGACTCGACCAAGTACAGCTGAAAAGTTATTCTTTGAAAATATACACGTCATGTTGATACACATACACATATATAGTATATCTCTTATTTAAAGAAGTCTCTTATTTAAAAAAGTCTCTTACTTAAAAAAGTGACACAACTAAAAAAATATAATTTTGAATTATTATCGAAAAATTCAACATTACTTACCAATCAAAAATGAAATAACTTAATTTCAAAAAATCGTAAAAACACAACTCAAAAAGAGTAAAAAAGTTTTTCAAAAAAGTCAAAATCGTCGTTACTCAAGAATAGTTCTTTAAGAGTTGTAAAGCAAAAATAACAAAAATGACATTTGATCATATTAAGAATTCTTTTTCCAAAAATTATTTGATTAGTCACTAATTTTCTGTCAAGCTAGAAAAATAGTTTTTTCCCTTATTTAAAATATTCAATTCTTTTAGTTGTATTACTCTCTAAATTTCTTGGAGTGAAATCTTATTTCAAGAAAGTGAAAATGTAACTATTTTTGAAGAAAAGTAAAAATACTTCTCGAAAAGAGTAAAAATTGTCACTCTTTTTTAAGAAGTGAAATATTTTTTCTCTTCTCCAAAATGGTTGTATTTTCACTTCCTTAGAGTGAGATTTTAGAGAGTGCTCCAAGAAATTTAGAGAGCGCTTTTGAAATAAAGGCGACGTATCACAAGACATTGAAACATTTAAACTTTCATTGAATAATATTTAATGATGGGAATCATCATCACAAATTAAATTAATTTTATCTGATAATCAGCACTCAACAATTTTATTATATAAATTTCTTTATAACTTTTAAGTGTGTTTGTCAAATGTAATTCGATAAAATACACTTTGACAAATTTCTGTAGATGATCGACTTGATGGAATACCTTTAACATCTATAGCGATTTTTTGCGCAAAAAATAAAAATTGCGACCGTTCTTAAGATTGCACAACAGTTTCGCGTGACTCGAAAAATAATTGATAATAGGAAAACGGTGCGTTTTGTAAAAAAAAAAACAACCTTGGACGTACCGTGGGTTATTATTTGTCTAGAAAATTGCCATGTAAGGCAATCCTTGTAAATACCAGGTGTCGCGAAAAAAATGTCGGATTTTTCAGTTTCAAGCCGATTTAATTGCGCATTCGATGAATCATAGTCGTTCCAACAAGCGTCTAATCGCGCTGGGAAACGATCGCGATCTGCTTGTTCGCTTTCTACTTGCGAACGATAATTCGTCGAGATATAGACCAACACATAACCCTTTTGCTATTAGTTATAAAATTATCAGTAAACATCGAAATATCTCTGGATTACTGAAATATTTAATTGTATATATAATCACTATTATTTTAAATGGCGATATAAAAATTTCAGCTTTTCTATTTAATAAATAAAAAATTACCCTAGAATTGAAAAGGATTTATGATTTAAATATCTTGCATTAAATGAAAAGTTTTAATACACTTTGCATTTTTCAAAGGGTGAAAATATCACTTTTGACAATTATAAAAGAGAATGCTGGAAACTATTACATTTTTATCATGGAACGTCGTTGGGATAAGAGGATTTAAATTTAAGTGAGTTCGTCGTTAAAAAGACAAACAAAGAAATCCCTGTAGAAACCCTTTTGTACGACCTTATAAATGTCAGTAGAGCCGCCAAATCTGTCACCCTGACGGCCTGCGGTTTTTTTTCCCGGGCTAAACTGCCGAGGGAGCGTCGTCTGTTTGGGCGGTAGGGAGAGATTTAAAACAATTACAAGAAGCCGCGGCAAGAAGAAGAGGGGAGCTAATCTTGAAGGCGGTTTAATTAAAAGTGGTACCAACTGACGGGTATGCCCATCGATCAACACCGCCGGTTTCGCGTTCACGACGTCGTTCCGCAACGTTCCGCGATTCTTCCGTCAGACAATCAGCCTGTCTTCTCGGCAGAGGGAAGTACATAATTTCGCTGAAAACGAGCACGAGTTATTAAATGTCAGCAAATTGCAAACTATACTTCTTCTTGTCACCCTCTGTTTTCCTTTTTTCTGCGAGAGTTATGGATTAATTTTTCATTAGGTACGACCAAATAAAAAGAAATAAATTAATATAAACATAAAAATACTTAGTAAAAAAATCTTGGAAAAGATAAGAAAACACACATATCAAAAAATTGCGTCAAGCTAAATATTAATTATTATACAAGTTACTTTCAAGTATTTTAAAACGCAATCTTTTTCTGTTTCTTACGATTAACAAATAATTGTGAAGATGAAAAATTATCACGAAAATAAATAGGCATTTTACTATTATGCTACTTGTGAAAGGAATAAAAATCGATCAAAAATATGCGACCAATTACTAAAATGATTATAAACGTTCTTGCATGACCGTTGCTCGTAAGACATGTTGGAGAAAAATCTGTGACGTGCCGAAGGGGACGTGAGGGCGTCTTGGAATCTGGGATATGTCCGACGGAAGCACGCATCAAGAACAGGCGAACTCCCGCGCTCGGTATCTCCGACTCGATTGGTATGTGTCGAGAATGTCCACCGGGTGACGTTTTAACGCCCTGTCACTCCGTCAGGCTCCGCGTGCCGAAGTATCCCTTCGAGACATTCCTCCATGAGAGTTTCCCCGGCCTTCGAAGATTCGAGAGAACGGATATCCGATCATAGTTTGCTCGACTGAAGCCACGGACTGCATCCGCTTGTTCGACTTAATTTCCGGATGGTAAACTTATTATATTACAATGTTGTATACTTGTTATACAGATCATTTGTCAAAAACTTTCTTCTCCGCATATCGCTATGTATCACTATGTATTTCGATATCTAAAAAGAACAAAAAGTACTTAAAAACAAGGCATAAAATAGAAAAATTATTTTTTTTTCATCAATTTCAATGTACTATAAGCGATCGAAGTAGACCTAACCGGATGTTGTTTAAAAAACTTTCGCGTCTCCTTAACATTATAATACAATCGCACGGTACGCACGCGAGACCTTTCACATCGCGGTAACGACAGACAATAATTCGCGGAGTATATCAATCCTAATTGACCGGTGTGCTAATAAATCAGTCGGAACGATAAACATTGCCGTCCGCTTTCATTTAGTGCGAAAATTACAGGCGAGCGCGTGCTATTTATATGAGAACAGGGTGATCAATCTCGTCGATAGGCGTAAAATGGTCTTCTCTCTCTCTCTCTTNTCTCTCTCTCTCTCTCTCTCTCTCTCTCTCTCTCTCTCTCTCTCTCTCTCTCTCTCTCT
>NW_012130084.1:1359808-1365094 GCF_000143395.1 Atta cephalotes
ACGGTACGGACGCGGTCGTCGTACTTTATTATTAGTAGTAACGTAACGGTACGGTAGTACTACTACTCTCGTACGTAGTACGTAATAGTCTCTCTCTCTCTCTCTTCTCTCTCTCTCTCTCTCTCTCTCTCTCTCTCTCTCTCTCTCTCTTTCTTTCTCTTTCTCACTTTCTCTGAAAAATCTACGATTGTAAAGGATACTAAACATTTGTATAAATTTGTGTTCAACATTAAAAGAGACGCACATTGCGTCTCTTTCTATCATATAAATTATGCTGACTTAAAGTGAATGAGAGAAAAAATTATTCCATTAGTCAACTTTGTAATACAATATTATTCTATCTCAGCAATCGAGTATCTCTTTAATAATTTTCAATTAGATCTGTATCCCAATTTTATAACTTAATGACTAAACTTAATCGATATCGTTATATTGTCGTTGCGCAGATATTATATATGATAAAAAAAGCTACACAACGACAATATAATGTTATCAAATTGTCGTTAAGAGTTACGTAACTCGTTAAAAGTTGGAATTGGAGCATTGAGAAGTTTAGCTGTTAGCACGCGGAGAACGGCTGATAGTCTTCTTTCTCTTCCGCAATGTAGAACATAAACTATACAGGCGCTATTTTAAAACGCGTCTAAAATATGACCTTCCGCCTAAATTTCGGAATATTCAATTAATAGACAAATTCAGAATTAAATTTCATAAATATCTATTGCAAATCACATCATGACAGCCGCTTTAGTTTTGATTGCTTTAGTTTGTTTTCGTGTCGGCTGCAAATGCTTTGTATGCAAACTCGAAGAGTCTGTTTTTTTTATGATGCACTCTGAACCGGTACAATAAGTTGAAGTGAAACAAATGTATATTTGTTTCACTTTAACTTATTGTATTGTGTGTACCAGTTCAGAAAGTGCAAAAAACAGACCTAATATGTTTAACATACAATGTTCTTCTTGATACATCTATTGTCATCAAATGCACATTGATTCCAAATCTGCACACACACACACACACACACACGCGCGCGCGCGCGCGCGCGCGCGCACACCACTACCACCATCACTACACACAATTAAAGAATAAAATTTGATAATTACATATGTACTCCAATAATTATGTACAAATTACAAATTAAAATAAGAATATAATGAAAATGTATAATAAGAAAATACATATATTTTATATGTACATACGTATCATATACAACTTTATAAGTGTATCATATCCAAATATTTCGAACTTTAAGGGAAAAATATTCAACATTCATTGGAATCGAGACCTAAATTTTTTTCTTTCTGTTCCACTTACGTATATTACTCATTATGTATGTAGAGAAACCCAAAAAGTAAAAAAAATTACGAAAAATGTGATGTTTAAATCCATTTTCGGAGCCGCTTATAGCGAACTTTAAGTCCATTTTTCTAACAGATTTCAAAGCAAATGACATTCATTTTAGTTAATAGAAGGTAGGAATATTCTAGGGAACTTCTAATCGTTACTTCTTCAAAATTAATTGGACAACTAAGTATCTTTTCTTATTAATATCTATAGTCTAATAGGTTTCATAGAGCTACACGCATAAAGTTCGCGGTCATTTTCGCTTCGATCTTGATTCTTCATCGACGATCTAAACATGCGTGAGAAGCAGTGGAAAAAAGCGGCTGAGGATAACAGTCGAGGAAAAGTGGTAGATAGCTCGTAGATGGGGATGAAGAGGATCGTGGGACCTTGCGTGCACCGTAGTCATCCCTCGTCTTGCACGGAGAATTTATGTTCGTCGTCCCTACTGCCGTCCTAACTAGTCCACCCACTTACTTACCCAGACCTAAGGAACTTACGACGGGGTCAAGCCAGGACAGAGCTGCCCTTAAAATATCACCTATCTCTACGTCCGCTTTTATCGTGACTGTGACTTGCCACCCTTGCTTTTTTCTTTGCTTCGAGCAAGCAGCTTGCAATCGGCACGATGAAAGAAGATTTGCATATCTTTCTCGCAAGTTTTGTCCATGATAAGTGAGAGAATATTTTGAAGTATATAAGAAGTTGTAAAAAAGTCAAAATGCGAATAGTAATCTTGAAGTATTATCTACAAAACTTAATTTTCTGCTGTTATGCTTTAATTAGTACAGACAACTATTAACAATTTATAATATTGTTATTCACAATTATTTAATGTTATATATTGTTTAATATTAATTTCTTTTTTCTATTATATTTTGTTGATATTAAGTTAATATTTTAGTGAAACGTGTAATGGAGGAATATGGATGAAATAATAAATTGATTAAAAAATATTTTTTCTAAGCTTCTATATCTTTTTAAATATTAATAATTATATTGATAATAAATATACAAACAATATATAAACAATAAATATATATATATTTTATAATAATTAATACGTATCTATCGCTGCTCTTTTTCTGCACATATTCAATTCCAAATTAATTCTGAGTTTGTTTTTTAAACCACATCCAAATTACTAATAATCTATGTTTCAAAATTAACCTTTTGGATGATATACACGTGTGAACAGTGACTTAGAAAGTAGATATTCCGGTGGATTTATGATCGCCTAGAGACATAGGAGAAAATGCAAATCGGAAAATACCATCGATGGTATCGCAGATCTCTCAAAACATCATCACGAGAACGTTAATTTCATACCGGCTAAAACAAACAAAAAGTCCCTTACTCCAGCAGAAATAAAATGTTTAGATTACAGATAGATTTAGATTACAGATATGAGCTACTTTCGTATTTTTTATGTTACCATTATTTAATCGTAAAAAAAATATATAAACAGATAAAAATAATAAATACGTTATGACGTATATAAACTTAAATGATGTAGATTTAACAACAGATTTGTTAAATTTAATTATTTACATACAAATTTTAGCATACAGTAAAAATTATTTCAAATAAATTAAAAAATTTTTGTATTTTTATAAAAATTCTTTGTTGTTCTCTGTTTAAAGCTGGAAAATGTTCAAGTTGAGTTCAATTGGAATTTCCACAGGCAAAAATGTTTGATCTTACGAGATTAATCATTCTACGGACAAATTTAAATTAAAACGTGACGGCCGATGGACCGAGTCTCTCACGCGCTTAATTAATTAGACCCTTTCTATTATATCGTTTCATGTACGCGATGTGTCCTGTAAAAGAAGATGTGGTTTCTAGCAGCCATTTGTACTCTCCCTCTAATATCGTGTAGGTACTTTAACCGAATAGCTCGTATTACGGGGCCCTTAACGGGCGGCCGTTATACGCGCCCCTCCGGTTTAACGAACCGCAAATGCGTTGTTTTAACGACGTCATTAATATTTAACCAAATATCTGGCCGCTATCTTGCATGACCCACGGCCGTGCGGTCACGAAGATGGTGGGGGCCGTTATAACGCCACTATGCGATTTACTTAATTTGTACAAGCGGACTTTACCTGAAATTACGATTTACATTTCATCAACGAATTATGTAGATCGCGATCGTGTCCCGTTCGTGTACGTTCCAAGTAATTCGCTATAATTTAACCATTAGCTTCATAGGACCTTAGAGATTTAAAACGTTTTCATGTTCTGAATTACATAATGGCCCTGCGTGCGTAGTGAAAAGTATACATGCCCGCCGTGTATCGCAGTAGCGAAGCGCAATACTTTTGCGTATCACAATCGGTCAGAGAAATTCTTGAAAGTTCGGGAGGAAATGCTAGCTGCGTCAAGGAAATCTTGGCAGTCGGTATTTGCGCGACTCTCCCCTTTTGTCTAACGAAGGAATTTGGTCGAAAGTCGCAGCTCTTAGCTGGGTCCCTTAATTGCGCCTATTTATGCCCCTTTGCTTCCGTTCGGTCGAAAAGAAATACGTGACATGTTTATAAAGAGACAGAACCAGAAAAGAGCGTGCGATGGAGTGGGACAAGGGAAACGGGCACTACTAATGCCCTATGCCCTCAATCAACCTATCGCTCTCTTGCCATCTCTTTCTTTCGCGCACACACATAATATTCCTCTCTCCGTCTATCTCTTTCTTCTCTCATTCACGATGGCAGCCCCTGCATCTCAGAAGCGTATTGATCTTTGGGGGCGCTTTGATCTACCAAAGGGTCTATCCCTCGGCCACCCATACTTACCCCCGGTCTATCCTTCATTCCCTTCACTCACAACACGCACACGAGCAACCTCGAGTCCAAGTTCGCTCTGACACGTCCGGCGTCTAAGTTTATCAGGGAAAGTTCCTTTTTCTCCTTTCAGTTCCGCGACAGTAGTGGCCGCGTAATTAGAAAAATGAGTTAGCTCTCGAAGCGCGTTAGTTAACGAAGCTTGGCCACGTAGCGTAGACAGAAATCCGGCTGAACTTGCAGAGTTGAACGGAGAGTTCTGCGGAGAGTTGTGCTTTCACAGAATTCGCAAAGCTCAAAGTCCTGAGATATCTCGAACAGTTGATATCTCGCACAATATTTAACTGAAATTTCAATCGCGAACAACTTTCAATTAGAATAATTTAAGCTAGTCATAGCAATTACTGAAACGGATGTATCAGAACATTATAAATAAAAAATAGTATGTATGTATTATAGATTGAACATAAAGATTGTTCTTCACATTCTAAAAAATTCGATGATGAATACAAACTGAAAATAATTTGGTTGGACTACGAAAAAGTATAGGACGCTCAAATTGAGTGTTAGAATATCAAAACTTTTTTGCAGCATTACTTATCACTTAGCTTGAGTTTCTTACATAATTATTTTGATCAGTTTCCAAAAATTATTTTCAAATCTATATTTTCCTAAATATTTTGATGTTTCAGAAAAACATAAAAAATATATATCTATATACAATATATAGAGTGCTTCTTATTTCGAAATGTTGATTATGTTACAATAAAGAGATACATTCTGAATATAAAATTTATCTCACCGAATACCAGCCGATTCTCCGATAATTTGTAACCACAGTAGCAATTGCGTTACCCTCTCGAAAAAGAACGATTCAAAGTAATTTAGGTGGGATCGTGCAAGTCTATACATCACGATGTTTCGGTGTGAGAATATTTAGGGAGCTAATTGCCGATATATTTTATTAGAACAGCGCGAGCACAACTCCGTCGTCTCTCGTAAATTCCTTTTGCCGGATGTCTTTGCATTCTAACTTTCGCCAAATTTTCCCACCGTCAACCCCTCGCTCATCTTGTATTTCTAATTAAGCGCGTTCATCTGCCAAAAACTGAAAATAATGATAAGAATACCAGGGCGATCCTAATCTTTGTTTCGT
>NW_012130084.1:1367681-1369794 GCF_000143395.1 Atta cephalotes
AGAGAGAGAGAGAGAGAGAGAGAGAGAGACGCAGAGAAAAGCCTAGCAACCCTTTCACGAATGTCATTCGGGGCACCAAGTGCCTTCGCTACGATACAATGGTAGTTGTTGTTCTTGTTGATTTCATCGCACGTTCACGACCCTTCGGGAATCGAGAAGGGGTTCGAGCGACATAAGGATTTAAGGGGCGGCCACACGAACGCGCCTATTATTCCTGAGAAGTCTGCGGACTCCATGAGATTCCGTTAACCGAGGGTGATCTTAGCTCGTTCACGAACCCTACTGCAAACAGAAAAACGCGACTCGCACGTCGATTTCTTGCCTTCCTCGCCTGTTTCTTGTAGGTTGCCATTTTACTTTTGAACACGCTATTATTGTAACATACATTTTCATAATCGACATAATCAATCGATGGCGTAATAAAAATGTGTTTCTGAATTCTCAATCTTTGGACTGATCTTTTTTAAAAGAGATTACATTTCTATTTCTTTTTAATACAGAATGTTTCGCTTAAACGTTTAATGAAAGGAATTCTCACAAATTTTGAATTTATCACAACTTCTTAACGATATGATAACGTTTTTTTCAGATAAACTCAGAAATAATTTTCAGAGCGTTATTTTATACTGATATCTATTTTTTTGTTATTAGATTTAGTACTTTGTTATGAGAGTTTTTCTTATTACATGTTTTTAAACAGAACATTCTGTATTTTATAATTTAGTAATCTTAAAATATTTTTAATAACCAAATTTTTTTAATTAATAACAAAATTTTATTAAGTTAAAAATTAAATTTGTAAATTATAATATTGTATAATCCGACAATGAAGCTATTTTATTATAAATGAGATTCTGTTCTTGAGAAATTCACACATTTATCAATAGTTACTCTTCATTTTCCATTACTTACAACTAAAAGACTTTCGATATTTTAAGAAAATATCGATGTACTAAGCAAGTATATTGTCATTGAAAAATCTATCCTCGAGCGTTCTCTCGAACTAAAACACTTTTAAAAAGCGACTATATAAATCACTTTGATAGACACGTGATTCGATGGAAAAAATAGACTCGCGGGACTCGAGAGACCGTCGTCTCTCTCGTTCCAGCGACGGTATATAAATATTTAAAGTTCCGAATTAAGACGAGATGATAAAGCGCTTCCGAGCGAGTGCGATCGGCTTCTGGCTACTATCAGAAGCGGCGAACGCTCTTCTGGCGCGGCTTAAGACACCCTAATACTCCGCTATCTGACCTCCTCGCGTGTCCGTCCTCCGCCTCTCTTGCTGTCTCTCTTTTTCTCTCCCTTTCTCTCTCTAACTTTCATACTTCCTCGTATCTCACCGCCGTTCGACCGATCGGTGCGAGCGCAATGTCTTCTCGAGAGCTGTCAATCTCGAGTGACGGTACGAGAACCGCGCTGGCCCGAACGGGGATTGGATAGAACGTCGTTTCTCGAAACGACTGCCGGACGTCTCCTGACGTCAACGGCGACGGCGACGGCGACGGCCTCCGGGAATGCCGTGCAGAAGCGCGCGATCCACGATCGAAGGCGTCTCGCGTGATTATACGAGGAATTTTATTCGCGTGCCGAGGTCACCGCGATTCTGACCCTCCTCCGACGGGGAAAGAGCGTGTCGGCTGTGGCATTTCAGATTGTTGTATCATAGCGCGATAATAAGAGAGATACGATTTTCGATGAGGCGATAACATCGGACTACGATTTTTCGCAAGGATTCGCACGGCCGGTTAGAACTTCGCCGTTACATTGAGAATTTAGACGTATGAATTATGCCGGTAAATGTAATTACGCAATTATTTTCCTGTCACGCGCCGACAAGCAGGTTCGGTCTTTAAGCCGACCGCCAGCTTTGCAACATATTACACACCGAACGTCGCTCGCGCATCGCAAGTAAATGCCCTGACGGGGAACAGTCGTTCTGGTTTATTTATCGGGCCGTTGCGCAATTACCAAGAGCGCCTTTAATTTGAAAGACGTAGGGAGCGACGTGGCCTATCCGACCGTTGAGAGTCGTCTCTCGTGATTTGTTTATTGTAAGATTCCGCGCGCGAGAAAAAGATGAAGAGAGGGAGAGAGAGAGAGAGAGAAG
>NW_012130084.1:1370821-1374943 GCF_000143395.1 Atta cephalotes
GCTCTTTTCTTCTCTCTCTCTCTCTCTCTCTCTCTCTCTCTCTCTCTCCCTCTCTCTCCTTTCAACATCCTTTTCCTTCGCTGGTCGGCCAGAAATATCCTACGACCGTAGATAGACGGTTAGCGCGACCCGACTGTTGCTCTCGCGAAATTATCGGCCACTTCCCGCGCATGCCGCGAAGACGAGAAGCGCGCGGTACCTCCGTAAAGTCAGAGCTGGTCGATCAGCCGGCTTTCACGCCGAGGATATTATTACGCCTTAGCAGCCCGAAGTTTCCGCCGTACTTCGAAAACGGGAACGCAGCCTGCGAAAATGTCCAGCACCCGCCATCCATCCATATCCATCGCGAGCATGTCGCTCGAGGCAGATTCCATTAATATCGGTTATAACCATGGTTTAGCTTCCTTTCTTTATCTGTTACAATATAATTAACTATACGATGTAAGCGGCCGCGAGAAATTACTAACCGGTCTTCTCTGGCTGCAGGGGTTGACTTTGGTACTATGTGAGAATGCTCCTCGTTTCCAACATTTATATGACATCGAATGGATTTAATAGATGAAGATGTCGAGAGATAATTAATGATTTCCAGTCGAATACTACTCTTTTTAGATATTAACATACACATAATTTATCATTATAGCATTGCTACTTTATAATATTTGAGAACGCAATATTGGTGCGAATTTGTAGAGAAAGTGTATGCGGAAATATTTATTCCTGTGCATGCCTGCAAGCTCCTCAATTATTTTATCATAAATTACACTTTTCTAAAAAAATTCGTCGAGTGGAGTGATTAAACGATTACGCTTCTAGCTTTTGTATCTTTGATAGATATAAAGGGAACAGACTAGACCATAATCCATGTTTATGAACTTTCGAATTAGAACATTCATGGGAAGGACGTGACAAAAAGCAGGCTGAACGTAGCATGATGTTCGGCATTCGCGAAACTAGTAGTAGCAAAACGATGAGCTCGTACGAGGTACAATTCCGTAATCGTAACCCTTCGAGATAATTTCTTGTCGGAGATAAATACGAATATTTCCTTGCGCTGGATGAAGATAGCAGAATCTCAACCGAATAAAGTAGTTAAATGATTATTGATAGTCATGTTTACGTCTTTACGCAACAGCTCATCTGTTTTTTTTAATCTATCCTTGAATTAAATAGTAATACAGAAACAGTCAGAAAGATGAAGGATTTTAGATGTAGATAGAAGTAGATCAAGTAACATTATAAATATTTTTATGATATTGATGCGACTTGTGAAGTGCATATATATTACACATCGTTTAGAGATTAAAATTTTTTTTATATTTATTTTGTGTGTATTTGTGTTCAATGAGAAAAATTTCTGGTTGGAAATAAATCAGAAGGTTCTAATTATATTAATCAGAATTCTAGTTATATCTTTCAATTAAAATTATAATAGATTCAATCAGAAAATTCTGATTCATTTCCAATGTTTTTCTCAATGTTGGTATCTAAAAATTTCAACTTTTCGATGTCATATATGTTATGTCACATACAACACACTGGGTAACGCATAAACATATTGTAACAATTTTTTTTAATCGAAGATGCCGGAAATTAAGAAACATAAGGATAATAAAATATTGCATCTTTATTAATAAAAAAAAGTAGCATATAATATAAAAGAAACATCGCAGAGCGATATCGAAGAGTTAAAGTCCGTATACGATGTTAATGTGATTGACAAAATGCTCGAAAATAATAAGGTTCGCATATGGAAATTGTTCTTTGCTGAGATGCTGCCAACGTTCGAATTATATGCAACGTGAACATCGCCGATATCAGAACCTTTAGAAGAGAAGCCGCGTTGATCATCGCGATCGATCGTCTTACATCTTACCTTATACCCTGCCCTTCAATCGACGACAGCAGATTCATCTCGGATAGGCGTAGCACAGAGTCGGGTGTACCGGCAGCCTCTATTTACCTACATACCCGAGACCCAGAAAGCGAGAAGAAGAGACAGGATATCATACAAGTAGAGTCATGGCACCTACGGGCAGGAGCGCATCTATCGTGGAGGAGCGACGGGAGAGCAAATAGCGATCCGTGAAGGAGAGAAGGAGAGAAAGGAAGAATGGTACAGCGTCGTCGTCCACGTAGAGCAGGTAGCAGCACGGCGAGATCGTTGGAGCCGCAATCCAGTAGGACGTGCCTTGATGCGCCGTGGTGGCTCGCGATACGTGCGCGAAGATGCTACTTCTTCCGTGCGGCTACCCGACCAAGCCAAGCCGAAGGGTAATGCTCGGGCATCGGCCACTGCACGCGGCGGTCGGCGGATTCTGTATCGAGAGCACACTGCCACCATCGCCGCCGCCGCCACCGCGGCCCCGAGATAATTTGCCCTCCAGAAAATAACAGGGTAGCGTAGGGACGCCGACTGGAAACGACGTGCACCGTACCGGCCTTCGTACGTAGGTTGTAGTAGGTACTCTTACATACCTTGGGAGAGAAAGAGAAAACAATATGGAGAAAAACGATGGAAAAGAGACGGAGAGAGCAAGAAAGATCGGCAAAAGAAACAGAGTCCATCCTATATATGGCGTCGACCTTCGAAGAACTGCGTTGATTCGACGCGTACGAATCGTTTCCGATTCTCTCTAGTCAGGAGTTCGGGTTACGCTTGTTTCGCTCGGCTATCGGAAAGTGGTGCGTTCACTTCGCGATGAGAATGACGCAGTGAAAGGCGAGGTGGGGAAAGGGGTTATTTCTTGACTCGCGCGCGTAAAGAAACCGGGTGGAAGGTCATGAGTGAAGAGGGGAAAAGCGAGGACTTTCGGATTACTAATAATGACGGCGGCGGCGCAACGGCTTTGTTACATTGTGAGAAAGCAACAAAGGACTTTTGATTCCTGATTCTATAGCCGAGGGGGTGATTACGATTGCGAGGCAGATGTCACGCGAGATTAGAGCGCGGGAAAAATGGGAGAAGCTACCGGGAACGAAGACACCCGTGGTTAACAATTGACAGGTAGTCATCACTTATCAACGAGTATCCCTGTGTCATCGTCACTGATGGCGTTACCTGATTGGCAGATGTCAATTTTGTCTAACGCGTCTTCGGCCGCTTTGAGAGAGCATCCACGATGAGGCTGATTTTTCAGGCGTAATTTCGTCCTTTTACTCGTAGCTCTTCCGCAATTCTCCGCGTGCTCATTTCTCATTTTTTTCTGACTGTGCTAATTTTAAGGCGACGCGAGCAGTCTTACGGGGAGGGAACTACGGAGGAACAAAGAGCGATCGTAGATTAACGTGGTCGTGCGATGATCGACGTCCATTAGTATTATTCCAGTGGTGGTAGGCGCGACTCGCGATCCTTGTCATCGTCACTAATTGTCGTGCGGCCGACGATCCTGCCGGCGCATCTGTCGGCGATCAAAAGTCTCCCCCGTCGATGACGGCGATGAGGAGTCCTACGGCGGCTCTGACGGAGCTGATTCTTTTGTGAACGCAACAACAAAACCGGCCAACTTATTTGAATATATACGTAATGTACGTTCGCACTCCCTTTGTCTACGTCCACCTCCTTGGTATGTAAATATCGTATTTTAACTCGAAGATTCTTCGCCAGTTTTTCTTTACTATTTCAGCTTCCAATCTTACAGACACAAAGAAACTTGCTTATTAATCGTTGTCTCGCATCCACTGCCATCAACGGTCATCAACGGCCATCAACAAATGAAATCATGAGGCTCACGTCATTCCATCGAGAACGCCATCCAGCAAAAAAGGAATTTGATGAGAGAAAAAGAGTATACTAATACTGATCGTCACCATTAGGTGACACTAAGCTACCCGCGATCATTAGCCTCTCGCAATTTACGGCGGTATTCTCTGCAGCCAGTGGAAAAACTAGCAAGTGCGAGGGAACATGGACGAGGTCCTTCTATTCCTCCTGTGCGTGCGCGCCACTAACGAGAACAATGAACTCTCCTCTCTTCTGCCATCGCATCTTCCCATCCGTCTCTTCGCACCGGAATATCTACAATCTCCTCCTGCCTCGACTCATCCGCCCGCGCTTCCATCGCCGCGCTCGCACACCCCCATCACACCGAGAGAGAGAGAGAGAGAGAGAGAGAGAGAGAC
>NW_012130084.1:1376048-1384118 GCF_000143395.1 Atta cephalotes
ACGACGAGAGAGAGAGAGAGAGAGAGAGAGAGAGACTGCCGTGGAGTCATTCGTTACGAGGCCGCGAACAAGAGCAATAAATGTGCTCAGAGTGCAGTAACGGGTGATACGTACGACGTGGGCCCGCGGCCCCCACGACCTTCGCTTTATAGGTCTACTTCGGCACGACCCCCCCGAGACTCGATTTGTCAACTCGTTAGTGGAACTCGTTTAACCTCGGGGCCATGTTCCGAACGCTGATCGACTCTCTCCTCTATCTCTCTCTCCTCCCCCCCCCCTCCCTCCTCTTGCACGCCCGTCTTTCTCTTATGCTCCCCCGCGCTTTCCCCTAAAGCTCCGATTCCAGTGTGGTCCTTCCACATCGTTGGATACGGCTTCTCTCTTGGAGCAAGAACGCTTCCCCGTATCGCTCGAGAACGTTTTCAGCATGCAGTCGAGTTGGGAAAAGAGGGAGAGCTGGACGAGGAGAGAGTGCTCCAGTTATAACGGCCCTGGCACGGGGTGCCGCGGTGACGGATGTCGGACCGTACCCCATTACATGGGATAGAGAGCCATTGGTCACTCCGGCCGAACGTACCTCAAATTGACGAATGGTAATGAGTTCACCTTGTTAAGCGACTACGTGGCCAAACAGAGGCCTTCCCTTCCCATCCCTCCGTCACCCTTCCGGCATACCTCTCTTCCTCTCTTCCAGGATCGTTTCTGCGGGAATTAAACCTCGATATCCGCACGGAATGAATGCACCTGTGCGACAGTGTGAAATGCGGGATCTCGAGGACGATTCATCGTCGATGCCGGAATTAAGGGAATGCGGTGCGAGCTCGATATCGCGGAAATGACTCTGCAACGGAAATACGAAACATTCCGCGAACGGAGGAGGAGCTCAGGCATTTGTTACTTCTTGGCTCTATCGAGTCTAATTCTCTCGTTTTCATTTACGATGGAATCGTAACTTTACTGCTGACATTTCCTAAATTTCTTCACTTATTTAAATTATTTATTTTTTCACTTATTTAATCACTTACTTCTTCATATGAAAAATTTTGTAAAATATTAAACTAATTAATTAAAATAATTATCTTATTTTTTTCAATATTACTCAGCATTTTAATAATGTCAAAATGATGGTCATGTCAAAATGATGATTAATACACTATTAAAAATAAAATGTTAATTTTAACATTTTTACGTGTTTCAAAAAGTCCTCTATACGTTTTTAAATTAAAATTAACATTTTATTTTTAACAGTATATTAATCATCATTTTGACATTATTAAAATGACACAATTTGCTGCGTAAGTAGTAAGTATTAATATATGTAAAAAGTATTAATATACATATAATAAAAGTCTTTATTAAATTGATGCGAATAAAATTTAAAACAAAACTCAGCAAAATTGAAGCAAAATTGCTTTTACGGACTTCAATATATATTTTTTCATACAGAAAGAAAATTGCTCAGTCTCCTTTACAAAAATCTTAATTTTTTATTTAAAACAAAACTGAAAAAAGAATGATAAATTTTTTGCATCAATCAGGCATACATAAATATTACATTTACAATTGTTTATGTTTGAGAAACTCTCTGTACTATGGAAGAGAAACATGGAATCACATGTTGGTCGATCGAAGAACTTTCTGCGAGCTCGCGTTGGCTCTCTTAATGCGAATGCCTCGCGGGATAAACCGCCTATCGCATTTCAAGTCGTTACATGAAATTGCTAGTTCCATTGACGCGATGTGTCCGGCTGCGAAGGACAGTGGACTTGTCGTGTGTTCATCGTGTATCCGTCAATCGTGGAGGCGCGGCACACGCCGCGCACGAGAAGTGATAAATTATCAAGGCCGAGCGAGGAGAAGAGAGAAGAAGAGGATTCGCGCGTGCGAGGATCGATACCTTTAAAAGCGTATATCGCCTTAGCCGAAGGATCCCCATGCGGACCGGCTCGGGTCCGCAATACCTAACGGAGTTTATTCGACATTGTTGAATGGCGGCAGTTGTAAAAATGATAACGGATGACCCGTGAGGCCGGGGGAACTCCCGGGTAATGAAGTACGGTCAGTACGGTCTTGGCCCCCCTTGCCGAATGCCGAGGCATTCTACCTAGAAGCGAAGCGGCATTCCCCTCTGGACGATGTCGACTCGGATTTACGTCGCGTCTCTCGCGCACGTCACTCGTGGCCGCCGTTTAGACCGGCTCCGCTGGTGCGATCCAGCCCCGCGGTAAAGAAAACGGTTTTAGGATCAGTTCCACGCATTTTTGGACGAAAATAGATAAACAAAATTTTATTGATATTCTAGGACAAATTCTCTAAGTACATAAAAAAAATAGAATAAAAAAAGAAAAAATAACAGTAACATAATAAAATAATTATAAATAAAACAGTTGAAGAAATAACAGAAAAAATTATAAAGATCAAAGGAAACTAATCATAGAAATTAACTAGCCTATTTCTCGCTGCTGCAAATGACGGAAGAGCTCATAGAATATGAGATAACTAAAAACTGGAGCATGAAATGTTTTTACTCCATTAGTTTTCTAATTAGCGATATTAATTAGAAATGATGCTGCAGTTTCAATAAAGTTTTCAAAAATAGATTACGCTACTCATAAAATAAAATTTTGCATATAATTTTTGCTACGAAGTTACCGAAGCGATCTCCTTTCTACACAAGCTTCAGGTATCGCCGAACCTTCCGGTTTCTTGATCAAAAGATTTCGCGCACGTTTATGACCGAGTGATTTATGATCGTGATACCGAGCGATGCGTTCCCATCTCGAGCGAGCATGATATATGTGTCGAATCGTGTGACCTTCCGACAGTGGCGGCCATAACAGGCGGCATAACGAAGACGCAATTAGATGATGAGCGTAATTGCAAGTAATCGGCGATTAAATTTTACAGCGCGGTCTTATTGAATAAGTTGTTGAGAAATCCATTTCGTTGTAAAAGCCAGCCAATTGATACGCATGGCCATTTGCGTTTGAGATTCTTCCTTTTCTTTTTCAAAGACTTGTTCTTTTTGGCTGAACTTTTGCATCAGTTCATTAAAAAAAACAGGTTTATTGTCTCATTAAAAAAGTCATACATATACATCGAAATAGTGTGGTACGCAATTCGTATACCTACTGTAAGTATTTCAATCACATCTCGGCCTGTCATTACATCTCATATACAATCACGTCTTTATAACTATACTCGCAGGCTATAATTGCCACGCTTCTTATAATTATAAAGATTTTCTAAGGTGAATAAGGGAGTCAAGAGAGTGCGATTCTTTTCGTGAATTATTTACTCCCATGAAGGAATAAATGTCCTCGTCTGTGTAATCGTCGAGTGATTTATGGGCCGCAGTAACTCCGAACGTTGAAGATCGATGCCTGTGGGGGAAACATTCGGGGTCTAGGATGTCGGTACGAGACGAAGCGATACGCACCGCGAGCTCCATAAAATTTCTCGCTATTACTGGGGAAAAGGCAAAGCGTAACTTGTAATTAGCACTTGACGATGCATTAGTATCGCGCCCTCGTCTCTCTTTCTCTCCTCCTCCCCTTAAGAACGCCCTTGCAATAAACTTGGAATGACCAACCGTCCACTGTTGGCCGACAAATCGCGGTAATCATAGGAGAACCGAACGACGGCTCTTCTGGAGGCAGGACTTATTTTTTCGCCATTGTTCAATTGCGAACTTTAGGTCGCTTTTACGTGAGGCTTTTCCGGAACAGAAAGTAGTAATTACTACAATCAGATATATATAAGAAGTAAAAAAGTTTAATCCTTGTCTATATTCTCTATGATTATATCGCTAAAATAACTATTTTATAGAAAATAATATATTAGAAGTTAAGGCCTTCATTTTGTTTTAAAATTGTGACTTATACACTTATGATACACGTACAGTACATATTATTAGGTAGATTATAAGTTTATCGAAAATGATAACGCTGCAGAGAAATGTAAATTTGTTTGAAAATGTGTTTCAATCTCTAAAAGATTTTACTTTAAAGCGCTTTTATACAATTTGTACAATACCCTAATTTGTATAATTAAATGTATAAAATAACAAATTATATATATGTTTTAAGTCGGGAATATATATTTATCTTGTAAATTTATCAAAGTATTACATCTCCGATCAAAAATTAAATTTCACGAATTAAATTATTATACAAATAACCAATTAATATTATCTTTCGCTTCGCGGAAGTCAATTGGAAGCTCGTGTGAGTATTCCTTACACAGGAAACGGTTATACAGATGGATATATAAAAATCGATCGTTCCTCCGGCGACTCCTCCAAGAGAAATCCTGTCAAATAGCCGCGCTTGGCAGCGGTACGTGCCAATTTGCGCCCGTATTGCATACCGCTTTCACCTCTGCATCGCGCGACGCTCCAACGCTCCCATCTCTCGCCGCGCCGTACCGCGGAAAAAGAGTCCGAGCCACGGGTATTACGTGCGAATGCCGTGGCTTTCCGCGCACGGTATCAATTTCTCAAACGAATCGTGGAGCCACTTGCGCGGCCTCGCTTACCAGGTAGCGCGTAATTCTCGGGTACTCACCGACAACCGTCGACCCTGGCATGGCGGAATCTCTTCCGAACGTGGTATCGGAGGCGCGAAAGTTGTGCGAACATCTAATCTATTCCGTTCACCGGAATAAATTCTCTTTGCTTCGGAATGCCCTCGAATTTCAGTGATTTCCTCGGCTGCGAATTGCGCGAGATTATTACGGAAAAAATTATTTTGCTGAAATAATTTAAAATTTAAAATTTATTATCATTTGACACATACGGTTTGAACTATACAGTTTGAACTATACTTGACGTTTCAACTCCTCTCGTTCGTTATGTCTTTGAACTCAGAATGTCTTTTGACGTACTTACTTTAATTTAATTTATTTATGCATCAATTACGAAATAAAATAAACAAAACAGAGACTACAGAGGTAAGACTACAGAGAAAAGTTAGGTGTACGAGTGCACAAAATGCTGAGGCACCAGCAAAATCTGCTGCTCTACCGGAAAGGAAGAGTAGAATTACAAGATTATAGAAGCGCAAAAGCGGAACAAAGCGATATGAAAATAGATCGAACTTAGATTATAAAATAATTACAGAATATAGATTTAATATGAAAATTGAATTACAAAATATAATATAAAAACATAAAACATAAAAAGTGTGAAACATAAATTTTTTCTCTTGATTATATTTAAAATGACATCATTCCGGAGGGGGAATCGAGTCAATCTTCATCCACTTCTTGCAATTATTACTATACATTCCATTTTCTACTGAAGGAGCCTCAAACTTAGGATCAAAACATATACAATTATAATCGTCATAAGTGAATAATTAAATCTTAGAATTATGCAATCTTTGTAATTATTAATAATATATGATTTGTACAATGATTAACTGCTTGCATTGATGTGATTTTATTATTGATTTAAAAATTTAGCTATGTACAGATCTGAAAATAATTTTATTAGATCAATCGAAATAATACAAGTTTTCAAGCAATGCTGCAAAAAATTTTGATATTCCAGCAACCAACTTAAGCGTCCTACATAACTTTAGTAGTTTCAACAAAATTATTTTCAGATCTGTATCTAGCTGAATTTTTAAATACTCCAGCAAAGTTCTTTCACGCAAGCTTTAAAAAAATCTGGAAGAGCGATTTTTCATTCCCAAATTTATCTCGTGGAGATTTTTTTATGACGTATAAAAATGAAATTACGCAGAACAAAATTCAAAGTTGCGTATATATATTTTAAACGAGTGATTTTTCAAATTGATTCAGATTTTACGATGTTAAATACACAAAGTAGCGAAAAATTCGTGGCGCACTCTCGACCCCGAATATTTATTCAAACAGTTTTTTTCCTATCCGAAAGTTATATAAACAAAGTATTTACTGCGTAAATCATAATTTTCGTAGAACTATAACTTCATCAAATATACAGTAAATTAGTAGAAAACAAAGATAAAAGATTTCGATAAAAATCTCGATTGCGACTGACATATTCTTGATTAACCATCTCCATGTACAATCTCGACGTCGCGATCTTCAATAGACGACAACGTGGGAGGCGCAAAGTTGTCGACGGCTATTTGTCACTGCACACCACCATCTAGGAATTCATTGTTAGTCACAGACGTGGCGTGCCAATCATTCGTCAATGACACCCGATGGCATTACTTGGATAGGATGATAGAATTAAAATCGCGCGAGACGAAAGAAAGATAAATGACGGTCCAATTGCCACCTACGTTACAGTCGTTATGTGATTCGAACAGACAAGAGAATATACGCGAAACTAGCATTTCTGCGCAGTTCCGCTTTCAGAGGTGTATGATTGGTAAGAAAAAAACAGCACAAAAATACAATCACACGAGCATAAACTTAAACGGATCAATCAACGCTCTCTTCTTAACTGCGATTCTATACATCATAGTAAGCATATCCTGCTCTCCTTCCTCCCCCCCGCCTCTCGTGGAATTTAAAGGGAAGATCTCTCCAGCCCTTAACAGCCGCAATTGCTCAAAGGCCGGTGGCACGAGAGGGATAATTTCCAAGTCCGGCACACGTAAGCCGACAAGGACGAGACGATAGAGGACGATGAGCATCGATAGCACACGGTAGGCATTTCTCGCTGGAGAAGAGAGCCGCGCGCCGAGGACGCTGAAAATTGCAGCACGAAGAGGCTTAGGCGGCACGAAGTCGTTCCATCGTCCCTCGTCGCCGTTCCGTTGCGCTTTACGATGGTGTGTCTGTATGGCCCGCTCGGCGCTCGCGCGATAGACGGTATATAGTATACGCCGCGAGCCGATATACCCGCGGCTACCCGGTGCAAGCGTGAACGTGAGCGTAAATGTGAACGTCGGCGGCGCTCGTGTGCCTCGAGTCCTTTCGTGTCTCGGTGGCCGGTCGCTCCGGTGCATACATACGCACGTAGAACAGACACGAACGTACACACACACACAGAGGAACGCGCATATGACTGGTGCATTTCTTTCGCGCTGTGGGCGCGGCCGATCTCGCTCGGCCGAGAAGAGGCCGAGAGGTCGTCTGCGAAGCCGCTGGGAACCAGCGATTGTCGCTTGTGCTTCGAGGAGCACGCACTCTCCAGCTTCATCTCCCCCGTCCGCTGCCGCTAGTATATTCCGCAACCTACGATTACCGAGCGATTTTCAGATCGGTAGCGCGGCAGACCGACCGACCGATCGACCGGACGGCCGCATCGGCGATTTTTTCGCACGTTACACGATCGTCCTCCCGCTTGCGCTGTCCATGCTTTCCTCGAGACACGTTTCGGAGAAGCGTCTATAACGCGAGCTTGCCGTCGGCATGGTGCTCCATGGTGTCGTTATGTTTGCCGATCGGCTTGCCCATCGTGTTTCCTCCGCGTGTTAATGGCTGTTATTGCGTAGTTTCTACGTTTCCTGGAGGACGTTTAAATGGATAATTATGTACCCGCGAGCGCAATATACATTGTGAATACCTATAACATCCGAATAATCAATGGATAGTTTAGGAGAAATGTATTTATTTTTACAGACACGTACAATTATCAATGAACTTGGATTTCATAATGATCTTGAATTCTGCTTCACCTACAAGGCTTTCCTTTAAACTGACTTCTTCTTCAAACCTGATTTTATTGATCGTTTATTGATTGATTTTATCGATCGAAATCGTGTTAAAAAAATTTTTTTCTAAATTCAATTCATGCGCAGATTAATAAGTATTCATATTAAACAATTAATTTTTTTCACAATTTTGATTATTTTTCCAACATTATTACATTAAATTTCAGATGATATCGATAGAATTAAATAATTTCAACGGATATAATGTCTTCAAATTTGATATACATTGCAATATATGCAAGGTCTAAAGAGATTAATTTTAAAATAGTATATGTATAGATTATATATATATATATATATATATATATATATATATACTAATACATAGAACTAAACTTACCGAATACTTATTTTTAATTAATAAAATTAAGTTATATTATTTTAATTAAGTAAGTAAAGTATTAATATATTACTA
>NW_012130084.1:1384138-1403221 GCF_000143395.1 Atta cephalotes
GTGTATCGTAGTAATTAATTTAAATTAATTAATATAGTATATATATATATATATATATATATATATATATATATATATACTAAATCCATGACAAACTTCAAGCATTTTTATATAAAAATAGTTTAATATTACTTTTTAATAATGGAAAATGTATAATTACATTTACGATTAAGAAGCTCAATGGCGACTATATTCGCCATCGACGCTGATGAGAATGTTGAGGCGTGGAAGATTCAGGGTCGATGATGAAACGATGGTGGGATCGTGTATCAATCGGATCTCGAGGTTGCGTGCTTGAGGTCACGGAGATGGATGGAATAAGGCGATTGCCCCTCCCACAAAAAGCGAGCAAAATCGAAGCAGGTGCAATTGCCGTTCGCGAGGTGGAGGAATCGTCGAAACAATTATAGAGCCAGGCGGGACAGGGTGTGTAGTATGCAATTCTGTCCGGGGCTACCGTACTTGTAATTGCTTCGGAAGCAATAACGTACGCCGAAAAAATTCAGTTGGAGGCTAGATATAGCGTGATATAGCGTGACATGTGCAATGTATACGCTCACATGTGTCCTTTAATCATGAATACGCGCAAACAGGATTTTTTAAATTACGTGTTACACCGATTAACATTGAAATGTATATGTGTGGATGTGTGTTCGCACACAATATTTATGTATAGTCGTATAGATGGAGTAAATCACGAATATGTTTTAAAATTGTGTGAGCATTTTCCTGGATGAAGAAGAAGAATAAATGTCCTATAAACATTTACTTTATAATATTTCTATGAAAATGATGAAAGACATTTTTAATATCTCCTATACTCAAAATAAGATCCACTTAAAATTATAAAAAGTTATTTTTGATGAGTACTATATTTCTATTCATAATTTATTAACAGCAAAGCATTTGCTACGCAATGTCCGTAGAAAATTTATTCTTCCTTTTTATCAAGGATCATGAAATTTTAACATACTTATGACTCGTACATATGCATGTTGTTTTATTATTTGTAAACATCTGTACATATCTGTACATGTTACTTTATTATTTGTAAACATTAAATGTAATCTAGTAGTAAATGTTTCAAACAAAATAAAAATTTGCAAGATTTAATTTCACAATTTATTGCATTTTATATTTGATCAATTAACTAAGAGATAACAAATATTATATTTTTAACTTACTGATACGATGTAATTATTACACAATCGTTTATTAACATTATTTCATTTTGTTTAATTTTTTATGATTTAGATAGATTTTTGTTTTATTTTGTTTTATGCTAATTTTATTTAACACGAAATGATACATTTTTCTCAACCAAAATTAATCCAAATATCTCTATTGCAGTTAAAGCATATATGTGATTATTTATTCATCTTCTTACGATTGATTTTTCATTAATCTTTAAACGAAATGATCACCTAGGAAATTTTCTTTAAAATCTTATTTTAGAAGAGGAAAATAAAAAATATTAGTACCCAGAAGTAAAAGTTAATTATTTTTACATTTCTTTATCTCGTAACGGTACAACTCATGTAAATTTAATTATAATATAATATATATATATATATATATACTAGTAAAAAAATATATTATAAAATTAAAATACTTTTGGGATGAGCATTCCACTTACCACTTGCATATCTTTAAAGCACCTATTGGAAAAGGTTAACTATCGAAAAGACTCGGAGAAGAATCCTTTCCCGTAAACATCGATTCGTGATGACAAGAATAATTCCACATCTACGAAAATAACGACTCCCGCAGATGAGGCCATAAAATATCGCCAAGTTTTATCGAAAGCTACGGAGAGCCGCGCCGCTCATCGTGGCAATATAAATTTGTCAAACGTGCTGCGATCGGGCCGCGGTCTCGCTTTCCCTCTTTTTCTCTCTCTTTTTCTCGTTTTAGTCATTATCCTTTTATTAAAGTGCTCGCGCGCGTTATTTAGAGATCCTTGAGAGCGCGCGATCCGACCGATTGCTCGACTGGAAATTCACCCCGTATGCGAGCGGTGCATCATACTCGTCGCGTAACTGCATCTCGTAAATAAAGCAACATTCGATCGTGTGCTCATCCCTACCTTCGCTATCGACTGATTTATGACTACGAGCGACTCGGCCAGAAGTCCGCCTGTAACGACACACGTATCTTTTTTACTGCTGCTCGCGAGTCCAATTCGGGATGCTGCTACTAGCTTCCGAAGATTTCCAAACGGAAACCTCGTGTGTTGAATATCATTATCTTCCATTTAGTGATACTCTACTTTAAAATTATCTTTCTTCTCCTTTTTGCCAGTCGATTCCTTTCAAAGTCAAGATTAGTTTTAATCACATCTCTAATGTATATTTCTAGATCAAAAAATAATTTGATGTTCAAATTATCTTTTTAAATCAACGCTCTTAATATTAAAGTTATAAATCCAAAATTGAAGGTTCTCCAATTTTCTTTAAGGAAAAAGGAATTTTTGGATTAAAAAACTGAATTAAAAAACATTAAAAATATAGATTTAATGTTACGAAGTAAGAGCTTTGAGGCTAAATGACTGAAATGAGATAAAACAGAACAGTCCTTTCTTAGAATCCTGAAATGATTGGTTTAGATACCGTTAAATAAGTGAAAGAGAAGTGCGCGCGGCGCGTAACGTCGATGGAATGCGGAATGTATCGATCGACGGGCGAGTCGTTGCGATGGTTGCTTCTACTTTGCCACTAGCCAGTAGTAAAGGGTTACGGACTTTACCTCCCTCCTCTCTCCTCTCTCACTCTTTCTCTTCGAGTTTTCAAGCCGCAGCCGGGAGACGTGCAACGCAAAGAATCTAGAATCTCGTTATCGTATAGAGCATGGATGCAGATTACGGGGCGTGTCGATGATCGTCAGCACTCCTGGACGAACCGACAGTGGGAAAGTAGGCGAGAATGAGACGAGGGATGAGTCTCGTTCGCTGCTATCACGCCTGCCACCGTGCAATTAGCGAATACGGCCACTCGCGAGGTCGCCATTATCGCGGATGTTCTGTGACTTTGAAAATTAGATATATCCCGTAAGGCGTCTTTCAAGTCGGCTTAGAACGTGAACGACGCTGCGTTGTACGTTCCTCTCTTTTACGCGCCATGTGCGGAGACGAAAATACGCTCCCGGCCACTTCCGGTTTCACCCTCTCATGCACGAGATATCCGCACGCTTTTGGATAGCCGGTGAATCAATCTGGGTTGCTCTTAAGAGGGTCCATGTCTCGAGTGGCATCTTGATAGCAATTACCGCCGAGAATACTCTGCCAGTGTGTCTAAGAATATGTACAAATAAAATTATAATATGTATTTATAACCATTATTCATTTTTATCTCTAACATTTTTATATCTTTGTTATTTAATAACATTAAAATATCTATAACGGTTCATTATTATAAGTTTTTTGTTCAGTAGAAAAAAATTTTTTTATATGTACAATTAAAATTATCATACATATAATCGCGCGTCACGCCTTTTAATAGTTTTATAATATTTATTAAAGAACTAAAGTTATCACGTTTCCCACGCTTTTATAACGACTCTTAGATATGCCTCTAATATTCCAGTACATTAATTACTCTGAGCAGCTTATATTATGCATATCATAATTATCATGATTACTCTTATTATTCAAATCATACTGCTTTCGCGTGTCGGAAACTGTCGCTCTCATTCAGATAGAAACAAGCGAGCCTTCTGTTTCAACAAATACCGTTAGCACACTCGATTGTTATCCCTACTTTAATGCCGATCTCTTTTCTTCCGAACCGTAGCCCTTCTTTCCTCTCCGTTCTTCATTAATCTATTATCTCGCGGTGTATACGAGCGCGTTCCCATTAATCGCCGCGCATTAACATCCGTATTTAATGGCTGTCGTTACCTCGGTGCACCGCACGCCTGATGAGAACCAGTTAAATAATCAAACGTCACGTCGCGCTCGAGCAAATCGCGCGGCAGCGCGGAGAAAGTACCATAATTATCGTAATGCGTGCGCTTTAAATGCGCCGTTGCATTGCGTCCGTGATTTACGTAGCGCGCCGATCGAGTATGCGGAAGCATTTCCCCTATACTTGAACCTACGGGTTACGCTTCTGTTTTATTCGCTCGACTTCACGATGTATTTACGCATCCGCCCCGCTTCAAATTTCATCCAGACGTTAGTTACGGACTAGAAGGACGTGAGACTCGATCGTGGAATGAAAAAAGAAGGATATTCTGTAACATCGGATACGTCGAGACAAATTTCCGCGTACTTACTTGCTACACCGATCTCTTTCGTCATGATCTTTCACACAAATGTATTAAGAAATTCGAAATAAATTTTTATCGAAATAGATACATTTCTACACGGTAATAATTTTCTTTTACCTTGAAAATATAGTGATCTTGGGACAATATATTTCGAAAAATTTTAAATTTCTCTCATTCATTAATAAAATTATAATAATATATATAATTAAAAAATAAAATGATACAATATAATGTATAATATAATATAAATATTATACAATATAAAATATATGATAAAAAATATATAATAAGTTTGATTAAATTTACTTAAAGTGCATAGCAAAAATCTTTAAAATATTATATTGTACCACAACTATACCATATTTTCAGAGTAAAAATTAAGAGACAGTTCTGTCCGTGAATTGACTAATCGGTAAAAAATATGTTTCGTTTTGAATTAAAAAATACGCTCAAACATAAGAATTACGTTGATAGTATAATTAGCATATGCAGGTGCGATATAATGGTGATTTCTACACTCGCGTTCACACAAACGCCGTTGGTATCGTTGCAATTAAAAAATTAGCTGCGCACTTGCAAGCGGAAAAGAATAAGGTAGGTACGCGCACGTTTTATACGTGCATGCGTGCGTGCGTGCGTGCGTGCGTGCGCCGAGTGCCGGTAATTATTTCGACGGAATCGGCTCTGACGAGCTTAATGGTTGTGTGAGTCGGTCTCAGAGTACCGGCAATTAATCACTATTCATTAGGAAGGCGAGCCGGAAGCACCGACGAGGAAAACGAAATTACTCGCCGCGTGTCTTCCTCGTGAATCTTTCCTGTTTCAGGAAGATGATGGGGTTATGACGTAGCCGGTAATCGCCGGTACACCGTGGGGAGGAACAATCGCCATAATCGAAACCGCCGCGCTATCATTCGACACCGCAGAAAATGCTACAGTCATCTGGGGAATGAGTGAAAGAAATAAACATCTGGAACATCTGGAACTCCAGTAATTGCGGTTATCATATAACTTTATTTATATATACTTATTTATATGTACTTTTTTTATTTATTTCAATGTACTTTTCAAACATTTTTAATTATTATAAACAAAACATAATGTTGTATATAAAATTTTTTATTTTGTAAAAATAGAAAAGTTTTTAAATTCTGATTTTAAAGTAAACCTTTTCAGTGACATGCAAATTTCCTTTTACAAATTCTTTTGACATTTTAAAACATTGTACTATAAGTAAAACACACACATACATTTTATATATATATAAATATGTATATAAATATGTTTGCAATGATTTCTCGTACCAACTAAATTAAAATTTCAATATATGTTCAACGATCCGTGTTCGTTTGTGAGAATAATCAATTCGAAAGATTGGCTTCCTTATCGACGATCCTCAATGTTGATCGGGAAGCTCCTTGTCCCGCAAAGTGCCGTGGTTTCCCTAAGGCTTTGGATTACATCCTGCGTAAGACTAAAGGGATCCGACGACCCTTCTTCCGACCGCTTTAAACAATTTTAAGGCTCATTTCCCCCCTTAAAGCGAATATCCCGCGCGGCACAGTCCTCCGCCGGATGAGATCGGAGCGAGACAGAGAAACGGAAGCGGGAAAGAGGCGAAGACGAGAAGGGAGAAGGAAACGACCAAGCAGGCGATGGAAGCGCCGCGAGGTATCAGCCAGTCGGCCTAACCCCCCTTGGTGAAAACTGGATGGTAACCCCTTGTATTTACCAATTACATAAGTAATCTGCGGCCAGACTCCGTCTCTGTCCTCACAACCAACTCGTGACTCTTCTTCTGCGGTCTCTGGCTCCGATTTCTCGGGTTAGCCCACGGCGAGATAGCGTTCTTGTGCTAAACAGAGAAGCCTCCGCTGACAAACGCGAGACATTACGCTGCTCCAGGACCTTAAGCGACGAATAATTATATGCCCGCAATGCTAAGTAACCAATGGACACGCGAAAGATTGTTCCTTAGATGTATAAGGGACTGAAACCGGCATAATCTCGTTGAAATCGAACTTTGATGCTGTAATTTGATATTCCTTAACCGATGTGATTTCACGAACATTGTTTACATATCTAAATAATTTCATAATTGCATTAAAACGATTACCGATCAAAGTTTGCTTTCTACAGAAATTTAGAAAATAAAAAATAGATTAAAAGTTTCTAAATTTTAATTCCACGAAAAGTGTGATTTTGATGAAGTATTTAAAATTTTAGCTACAGACCTAAAAATAATTTTGTTGGATCATCAAAATAATTATATAGAAATCTTAAGTGTGATGAGCAATACTATAAAAAGTTTTGACATTCTAATAATCAATTTGAGTATTCTAATTATTTTGATGGTGTAATAAAACTTTTTAGGTCTGTATTTAGCTAAATTTTAAATATCATAGCAAAACCATTTATTTCATGAAAGATAAACCTTTTCATCAGCGACACGTTTTTTTTGCGAATGTCCTTTTATAAATTTTCACGAACGTTTCATACTTCAAAAAAGTGTGCAAGAATCAATCCTAGAAATGCATTCTGCAAAAGTATACGTTTCATTAACGGTTGACTGCTAATCAAGATGTTAGACGTGATGATGCCGACTTTACTGCGGGCTGCAGTTTCACGCAGTGCAAGATGGTACACGGTAGACCCCCATGGAGTTCAATACATGAACGCATGGATTAGTCGATCTGGAAATTAATTTCCTCCGCGTCCAGTTACATCTCTTCAGCGGGGTTACCCGCGTAAAACCGTGAAACGACGATCCTCTTCGACGCGATCCGCATCGCGCGATCGCGAGGTCATCGCGGGTCGTCGCAAATTTCGCCTTCGCAGAATCCGCCGCGTGAATAAATCGCGAGTCTCTCCCTCTCTTCTCTCGAATGTAGAAACTACGAAACATAGAGAGTCCGAATGAGCTCCATTACGATAAGTGCTCGACAGGCACGAAAGGCATAAATCCGAGACGAGTCGGAAAGATACATTTCCTCCTCCTTTGGCAGAAACGCGGATACACACCGAACGGCATAATTTTACTTAATTGTACCTCTCGGCACAGAGGTTACTTTGCTTCGAATTTCAGTCCCTGCTCGTGACTCCTTTTTCGAACAACTGTATACTATGTGTGTTCGTGCGGCGAACCTTCAGGTTTCGATCATTGTGGCTTTTCTGACGCATGTAAAGGCTGATCTGCGAACGGTCTCTATTAAATCCAACACGTAAATACGACGAATCAAGAATAAGCTGAAGTTACGTTAACGGTAGATTCATATTTTACAAACTATGTAAAGAGAAATCGGATTTTATAACTCTCTTATCCTATCGCACAATTTTTGATTTTTATTTATAAATATTAGAAAATATAATTTATGTATGCTATTTTATTAGATTATTAAATGTATTTTTTTATTTTAATATCAATTTGCTCGTCTCTTGCTCGTTTAAATGTGAAGTTGTTAATGCTTCACAAATATAATTTAGTTTAAATAAGAGAAAGAGCCCTATTCTTAATTGACCCAAATCTTGATAATTTATACACCCAGGCAGAATAATTAGTCATGATAATCTCAAAATGAAGAGATAATAATGTTGAAACAAACGTAATGATTAAAAAGTGATTATTATCATTTAGTGATTATTTTGAGTCATTTTGTCATAATGACTTGAGTAAATTAATACATTTTAAAATTTTATTTTTTATTTTTTAGTTTCTTTAATTATTTGACAGTATTTGCAAATTGCATGTAAATGTTACGAAGCACTAATTTCCACTTCAAAAATAGAATTTTTTCTCTTCGTTCATTTATTTTTATTGAACTAAACTTATAATTTCTTATCAACAATAAGTTTCCACATTTAAAATACCCTCACATAATAATATCAAACATTTTTACGCATATGCGCTCATTTAGGATAAATTTGCTCCAAAGAAAGAGACGGTAATAGATACGTTATTAAAAAAGGATGACTAAACTATTCAGCTATGAACTACGTGTAATATCCTGGGACTACCACGAGGTCACCGTGAATCGCGTCGAGAAAATCGAGGAATCCTTCAAGGATGGATGCATAGCTTCCGTGTGGAGGCTACGGCGGAAACGGTGGAACGTTGTGGCATCTGACGCGGATGGGAAAACGCGTGTGGATGGGCAGATGCATGCAGTGATCCACGTGAGTTCCTAAGCTCCTCTCGGAGGAAGAGATCCCGCGTAACCCTTCGGGGTCGGCTCGAGGAGTCCTTTTCGCAGACGTGTAAGAAGCATAAGATGGCCGCTGCCACCGCCACCGGGTCGCGTGATTATTGCGTAATCAACGCTAATTATCGTGCCGTGCCATGCCATCGCGCGCGGTACGCTTTCCGTGAAGAGTGAATCGCCGCGTTCTGTGTACACACCGGGTCTTCCACTTCTTCGCATAGGAAGAAGCGACATGATGAGGAGGAAGATAAGAAAGAAGAGGAGAAAGAGGAGCGGGAGGAACAGAGATCGAGCGTAGAGACGGAGCGGGAACGCCGCGCCGATGTTGTGGGTTAGCGTACACGCGCGAAAGAGACATAATGGCACTCTTGCAATCTGCATACATTACACGCGCGCGCGCCTCTTCTCTCCGCTTCGTCCCGTGAAGAATCACCGTGGGGCTTCGTTCTCATTCTCTCTTTGCTTCGCGTTTTCTCCCCTCCCGCTCTTCGTTTTCCCCGCAATCTCCTTCCTTCTTGCTCTCGATAGTGTCGGCATATGTACAGGCGTATACTTTGTCCTCGGTATTTCTCACGGAAGCTGACTCCGGGATGCATGACGGTCCCAAGGTCTCATTGAATACGCCGCCGCCTCGTGAATCGACTCCGCCACGCGTTTATCCGCGATGGTCGCCGCGCCGGAATCGCTCGGAGTCATCCGGTTTCCGGTGTCGTTTACTTGCATTACATGGAAAGAAACGCTACGGTACTATACAGGAAAAACTTAATGCACTAGACCTGAGCCGCAGCACACTTCAGACATGCAGGATCCATAACGATATAATTGCCGTAGTTTAAAGTAGATATGTTCGACGATATCGGGAATTTTCGAGTGCGAAATGTTCGTGATGAATCCTCGAGCGACAGCGATTCTCAAAACACACAGTATCAATAATTTCTATAAATATTTTTTTTTAATCAGATTAGCTTACATAACACAAATCTACGTTAATAACAAAAACTTTTAAATACTCAGGCTTTTCCAAAATTCACTGCTAGAGCTGAAAATCTATAATTCTACACTCCAGTTTTTGTTAAGCGTTACATATTTTTAGAATTGGCAGTGTGAATTTTGGAACTTTCAATTATTAAAGATTATCAGATATTCATTTTCAATTCATTTTCAGAAACACTAAAAACGTCATCATGGAAAAGATGTTTTTAATGCATCAAGAAATAAAAAATTTCAGCTATGATACAGATTTAACAATAATTTTGTTTAACCATCAAAATAATTATGTAGGATGCTTAAACTGTTTGCTGGAATGTTAACATTTGTTGCAGCATTGCTTGAAATTCTTATCATACGTAATTATTTTGATCCATCAAAGTTATTTTTAAGTCTACATTTAATTAAATTTTCAGATATTTCAGCAAAATCATTTTTTCATGCAGATATTAAAAGTAACAAAAATTTTGAGTTATACTGTCTAAATCTTGTGGAGTGAAATCTCACTCGAAGAGACTGAAAATTTAGCCTGTCTTGAAAAAAGAGTGAAAATACAATCTTTCTTGTTCAAAAGTGACAGATTTTCATTCTTTTTAAAGTGAAATTTACTCTTTTGGTATGAGATTCACTCCAAAGGAGTGAAATCTCAATTCCTTTTTTGAAATGAGGTTGCATCTATCCATCCTAATATTACACTCTAAAAAAGGGATTGACATTTCACTTTTGAACAAGAAAGACTGTATTTTCTCTCTAAAAAAGAGTCTCTAAAGACTCTTTTTTCAAGACAGGCTAAATTTTCAGTCTCTTCGAGTGAGATTTCACTCCCTCGGAATGAATCTTATTTTAAAAGAGTAAATTTCACTTTAAAAGAGTGAAAATCTACTACTCTTGAATAACAGTGACTGTATTTTCACTCTTTTTTCAAGACAGATTAAATTTTCAGTCTCTTCGAGTGAGATTTTACTCTACGAAATTTAGAGAATAAGTTTTATAAAATAGAATAAAGGAATAAGATGTAAGACGCACAAATTTCGTTAAAACTGTTAATTTCGTTAAAAGTAACATTTCGAGACTTGCAATTTGGCAATCTGCAATCTGCTCAATGACGAAACGTTCGGCTCGAGGTGGCCGGAAAGGACGAGGTATCAACCGTGTATACCGGACCAGATGTTTACTACCGACAATAATGGCGCGGGCGTTTCATTAATTAATAGCCTCCGTAGTCTGCGCAGCCATCGGACGTCTCTCGTCTGACATTTCGAGTGACAAGCCGGTGTTCCTAGGTAGCGTGACCGGTCGTGTCCCGCGCATTTATTATTCAAGGCTCCGATAGGTTACGTCGTAGTAGCTCAGTACTTGGAAATCGCGTTCGGCCGAGCCGTATCACGCGTCGCATTAAATGCTCCGTGCAAATTGACGTCGTGCGCGACCTGCCTGCTCGGCGGACTTGAGCTCGTCGAGAAACGCGCGGTTCCGGACGGGGATTAACGTGTCGCTTGCGACACGAATTTTATCGTTAATTTTGTATCATCAACCGTATCGCGGTATGCGATAAATCCTCAAAGAAATCGCGCTTTGACAATTATGAAACATTCCATGATGAAAGCGTATCCGCGTCGGCTTTGAAGATGATACCGCCGCGAGGAAGAGAGAATGGTGTCTTCAGTAGATAAAAAGATATCTCGAAGACACGCGAAATTACGATTTTCATTTCTCTCGTAGATTAACTGTTCTATCTCTCGATTTATAATAACTTGTCATATGTAATCTGTGGTAATATCAAGATAAACGAGCGATTATATACATAGAACAATGACAGAGTCCCTAAATTTATTTTACAATGAACTACATCATTTATTACACAGTTAATTATAACGGCCAGTCCTTCGTCCTTTTACAAATTAATTTAAAGTTTTAATTTTTATCCGCGTTTGATTGAGTCTCTTCAATTCCGATCGTCTCTTTGTACTATTTATCTCCCTCTTTAATTTTTCTAATTCTATGTTTAGACTTTATCCATATCTCACAATTCTTCCAGGAACTGATCTTCCCCTACTCTAATCTTTCAGTAATCCCTACTCATTATTTAAGTGTCGATACATTAACCTGGCAGGATTTCATATTGCCGATTATTTATTATCCTCTGACACATAAAAAAACATCATATACATCAAATGTTATTTAAATCATATTAAATAGATTTATAGTGATTTTTTTTCGGAAGCGATCGTTCTCCTTCTTGTAACAATAAAATTCCTGTTACTTTCCAGTTACATTGAGAATTATAGGCGGCAGTCTCGAGAATTATAGAGGCCACTTATTGCTATGGTATAGCGATATTCAGTACGCAGAGAGAGGAAGGCAGCGAGATCCACCGTATCGTGCCGTTTGACAAACCGCGCGCCATAAACAGGTTAGGCGCCGCATAGCCGCGATCCCCCGCTCTTGCAGAGCGGCATAACCCCCGCGACATAACCGTAGATTCGACCCGCGTTGCATATTTGATGTCGCCCGTTCCAGATCGTCGAGAATTTTCCCCGGTGGATCGTGGCGGGCGGTCATAAGAGCCCTCAGTGATTGAGGGTTAGGGCAAGAGCCGATATGCCGCGCCGCCAGACGCTCTCTTCTCTCTTCGCGCGCGCGCGAGCACGCCTCGGCCCTCGGCCTCGTGTGCCCCGACATTAACTTTTCATCTTTATATAATTCCACGGGTCGCCCCCGCACCCACATGCCGCCAGCCGCGGCAAGTATGTACCGCACGGACGTACAGCGGGGCCGTGCCAACGACTCCTAACCCACCCTTTTTCCGGGCCGCGCCGCGCCGCGCCGCGCCGGAACCGAGCGTAATTGCCGGCGATAAAGATCCGCCGAGATACGAGCCCTCGTTACGAGATTTGCCACCGGTGGGACCGCCGATTCGCGGCATGCTTCTTCTCTTCCACTACCGCCTTTGCCTCTCTACCATCCCCCGTAGGCTGTATGCCCTTCGCGGCATCCACGTCGGGCTCCTTGCGTATTCACAGATGGATTTTTACGAGCGACGTCTACGAGCGACGCTGAGTGCTGTATATGCGACCCGACTCTCACTAAATCATTTGCGAACCTGCCGATTATCTGCTGCTTCGCCGTTCCCGCGTTTACGACTTTTACGCGAGAATGTAGGACAGCCGTTAGAAAATCTACGATTCAACCTAGTTGTGTGAGATTTTCTGCGCAAATTCATCAAGTTTCAATACAAATTAAACTCCCTATATGTCTTTGATTTTGAAGAAAATGGAGAATCGCACAGCTAAGATACAGATCTAAAATTAATTTGGCTGAATTATCAAAATGATTACCTACGCAGCACAGATTATCCAACACTACTACGATAACGATGCGAATATTAGAGCAATATTGCTGCAAGCTTTTGTAGATATGTAGAAGGAGACTGAAGCATGACTTCAAAAATATTGACATTCTGGCAACTAGATGTAAGAATATCAAGTATAATATTGCGCATAATAACAGCTAAATATTATGGCAAGTTTCTAATAATAGATTTATATTAACTTATATAAAATTTGAGGAGAGCCAAATTCTGATTAATATCATCATTACTTTGAAGTGAACTGCACATAGGAAAGTTACACCTGGTATGTCTATATCATATTATTATAGCAAGTACTTTGAGCGTTCCATATAATTATTTTGATAATCCAATTAAATTATGTTCAGATCTCTAACTTTTTAGACTTTTATTTCAAGCAAAATCGTTTTTCTGTGCAAGTTTTTACATTGGACATAAATTATCAGTTTTATTTGCACGTACTCAATTATTGTTCGTTGAAAATACTCTTATCTCAACCTATTCGACAGGTCGTCTCAATATACAATGTCGACAATAGTAGAGGGAATGGAGAAAGAGGATGGTCGTATAACTGGGAAACAAAAGATATGGCGCGACGGACGTACGACTTACTACTTTCGGGGTGAAAGAGAAAGAAAGAGAAGGAGAGGCCACGAAACCACTTTGAGGAAAATCTATTGCATCCGCGAGGGTCGTGTTTGGCTCGAGCACGCGTCGAGAGGGCGAGTGTGGGCTCAAATGACACGGAATAAAAGTAATGCCCGGCGATACACACCGCCCCTGCTAAGAACACCCTTCTTCTCACCCTACGAAGCCGGGACTGTTCTTAGTGCCGTCGCTGGAAGGTTCCCGCTGGGAAGCAGGCAATCGATATCCAGGATAAGAAATGCCCCCGCTTGCGCTAGGAAGTCTCCCTCCGCCATCGATTCGCAATTATTTTGCGATATGTCGTAACGAAGGTATGATGCGGATTGTAGAATTACGCCTGCAAAATATTTATAGATATCCCTTTTTCTCAATAAAAGTGAAAAATAATCTTCATTATTTAAAGGTGAAATTTTGATATAAAATTGAATCTTTGTTCACAACTTCAATTTACTGCAAGAAATTTTATTCTTAAATCAATTGATAATAAAATAAATTTATTAAAATAATATAATTTTATTTAAATTCTTTTTATTATTCTCCACATAGGCATTTTTTTATTATTCAAAAATATTTTCTTTATCGGAAAGATAAAAAAAATTGTATTTATTGTATTTAAGAATAATTAAAAATACAGTAATATGAATCTTTATTTATTTAATCATACATTTATTAAATCATACGTCGCGTTGATACAACGACGAGTTGATGACATTCAACGTGATAAGTTAAAATCACAATTGATCATTTGCGTCTTATTCGGACGTCGATCTAATCTTTCACGGAGGACTTCGGCGGTTTTTCAGATCTACCTGGCAAGTCATCGAATCCAATCAACAACGGCTTCAGAGACTACGACGTGTGGTTCGACGTTCTGAGAAGCTCTAGGAACTTTAGTCCCACGAATACCTCATGGACACACGCCACAAGGACAAGCGGTGTCCATCGTCGGAAGTCGATTCCGTGAAATCGGCCGATACAATTCACCTAGGCGCACGCGAGATCTTTTTCGTTACGTTTAGACCGCTATTTAACCACCTGGTCATAATCCAACCAGGTTTTTTTTGTCCGCTGCCGCGTCGATAGAATGTTGTCGAGTAAAGAATGGCGTTCAGTAAGTTTAATCACGACATTAATAGTAATGCTTGCGATTGACTCGGCTGAAATCGATTCAGCACACTAAATTCAAGCTGTATTGAACTTGTAATATATAATTGTATACTATAAAACAAACTTCCGCGGTAAATTTGATTTTATAACTTTTAAATTTGAATCTTTTAAAAAAAGATTTAAGTTCGGCATTTAAAATTTTTCTACATGAATAATTAAATATGTATAGAATTTTTATTAGTTAAAAAACCAAAAACGCTATATTAAAAAAAAATATTTCCCATAACACATATATAAACACACATACTTTATTTTAAATAAAATGTTTGAATAGACGAGAAGATATAGTTGCGAAAATAAATGGCAAAATTGGAAGGGTGACTGTATGAATGATGGGAAATGATCCCCTTATTGAAGTAGCGGTAAAAAAGATTCATTACAATTTTCAGCGATTCTAAAAGCACATAATGTACCGTTCAATATATCATACAGAGTTCAAGGTCGATTCGAATCCCGGGAATGTCGATTAGATTCTAAATCGAATATGCTTACCTTTAGATAGAAATTGCATGAAGGTGCTGAAGAATTGAGAAAAGTTTCACTGGAGTGTGCAAATGTGCTCTGACTGGCAACTGACTAGCAACATGACTGACTGTCATGTTTTCTATAATAATTTGATGTCGACTTTGAATCTCCTTGAACACGAAAGTGGCTTTATGAAGGATACGTCAAAAGGCTTCTCATTTTCAGTAATTTTTCGATCATTTTTATATACTCATAGATTTACTTTTTTTTATTTATATCGAACACATACTTATCTGATAACAAAAAATTTCAAAATTAAAAATTAGCAAGTGTAAAAGCAAATTGAAAAAAATGTAAATTTTTATCCTTAATACACATAATTGAGAGTTATTCGTCTCCTACACGGGGATTAATTATTTCCTTCGAAAAACTATCAAGTAATTACAATTACAACTTACAACATTTATATACAATTTCGTTAACTGTTAAATGCATAATCTCACAGAGAAAAAAAGATTTGCTATGATTTGAACACGAAAATAATTACAAAATTTAATTATCAAATTTGTTTGATATTTATAATAAACAAATTTGCATATTTGACAAATACATTTCGCATTTGCTGCAAATAATTTTTGTATCGAATACAAAAAAGAATAAACATTCGTTACACCTGCAAATAATTTAATATAATCGATCCCTATATTTGCAAATCGAATTTGCCGTTAAATCGTAGGATTAGCGTTCATAATAATTTTTCCCCTCCGTGCTTACAAATATTTTCTGAAGATGTTAAAGTATAAGAATCCCTAAATAATTTTTATTTATTTGTTAAAATGATGAATAGAAGATAACCTGTGATAACTAATAATGTTTAAAAGTTAAAAAAATCGTGTACCAAGAATGAATCCTACAAATTCTTTAACATTTGACAAGAATGTATTATACCTTGTGTAAAAAAGTATTGTTCGAGATATCAAGCATTTCAATTATATTTCGAAAATTGGCATACTGACCTACTGAAGGGAATATATGCTATGACGTCAGTCGGTTTTCCTACATAGGGGTAATTCAGAATGGTGGGGTACAACACTCTGCGAGGGATCGATATTTGGTCCATAGGGTTCGTCGGCATTAAAGAGGAGAAGACGTCTCCCCTGCCGAGACTTACATATCATCGCGTTGCATCGTTGTCAGTTTCTCGCGAAATTTAGCGCGCAGCCGAATACGTTCGGATTCCGGTCGTGTGCGTGAAAAACGCATTCCTCGCTTCTAATTCTATTACCGACGACGGATCTTTCTTGGCGTGGGCCGAGATTGATCATCGTCGAGGAAAAAAAGCAAGCAGCCGAGCGCGTGCTTGGCCATCCGGAATGAAGACCGACGGAGATGAAGGAGGGCGTCGATTAAAACTTTTGTAAGTCGCCTTCGACGGATCATTGGTCGCCTCAACAAACAAGAGTGACAGAGTTTCGCCGACAACTTTTTGTTCCTAGCTCGCTTTTTCTCGCGACTCAATCGCGCTGAGCCGTTAGTAGAATTAACCGTCGAAGCGGCTTACCCTCGTTCTCCCTCTTTTCTCTCCCTCATTTCTTACTCTCTGGACGCGAACTTTCGCGAGATCAATCGAGATACATCCGGTGGGGCTGTTTATCAGCCGCGCGACACGCGAGCAAAATCAATGCGGAGAAAGTCGATGGCTTGTTAGTATTTAAGTATGTGTCACATCTCATTACTAAAAATATAAAAATGACATTGTTTCGTTATTATGAGTATTTACGTAAAATTTGAGCACAGTTCTTACATTGGTTTAAAAGTTATTTTATTTTCTATTTGCTTTGATTCTTATATAAAATCGCTTTTTGTAGTACTTATTTGCAAATTTGAAAAAGAATTAGTAGCATTACAGATTCAATTTTTTATGTATAGTAATAAAATTCTAATAAAATTCTAAAACATTTGTTCATTTAAAAAAGTTAAATTAGATTCACTTATTCGTTTACAAATTATTCAATTAAAATTGCAGCAAAATCATCATAATAATCATCATAATCTAAATTGTTTTGTTTTTTTGCAGTTAGTTTCACCAAAATTGAAAATTTTTTTGATGTTGACCGATATTAGTTTTTTTTGATACTTTTATAGTTAAAACATTCTTAATGTTTTTGTTAGAAGAAAAATTATTTTTTTATATAAATTTTTCTGCTTTAGAATATCTCGCGTCATAATAAGAATTAATATAATAAAATTGGAAAAGTATAAATTGAGTTAATTGAAATAATCTAATAATAATATAATAAGATAACAGAAGAACATCATAATTATGTAATAAGAGCATATCGTATCATTATTTAAAAATAATAACTATCAATTAATCTTCCTAATTCAACAAAACTAGTAACCTCATGGTTACAAGGTACAATCATCAAAGAGGAGACAAATACAAAAATTACACTTTCAAAAATTCTAGAGACAACGGCCGCGAATAAGACACAAAATAACCATCAAGAGTGGCCGAATCAATATTCAATCGGTTATGTGATATTACATAATTAGTGCATCCCGGATCGACGCTTCGAGCGACGGTTGCGCACGTTTCCATAGGATGCAATTATTCGACGCCTCTAGAAGCGAGCGCATGAATTATTCGGCGAATAATTCTCGAGGCTCGTTAACTCGCGAAACGGAACGGAGACCATCGACAATCACGATGTCAAAGCCGGAGCAGGTGCCGGCGGTGCGACGCGCACGACTTCCGGCGCGCTGCTCGCACTCGCGCTTATGCACTTGTTGCACAATCTGCTTAACGATCTCTCGAGCTCGCGAGCACGGATTAATAATCACGACCTGCAGTTGTAGTCCCGAGTCCTTACGAGAGCGGAGAGACGCGCGCGCGCACGGTCCGGCGCGGAATCCTATTTAAAAATAATTGCGTTACCCACTCGCTCGCCCGGTGGTTTCCTGTACTTGATTACGGCTAATTGTTCGAGATTTACAAGTATAATGGCGCGTTTAATGCGGCGACTTACGTGACGGCCCTGAGACCGACTGTATGTCGCACCGCAGACAACTGTGCTCGGTGCGAGAGTGCGAGCGAAAAAAAATTATCCCCCTTCCTTCCAGTGGCGACGCGTCCACGAGTTTCCCTCCACGGGACTGTGACGAAACGATCGTCGGATGAGCGCGACTGACTTTAGAATTGCAAAGCAGTATAATTATACGAGAAGGAATTGACTCGACCGCAGCCGTGTGAGAAGAGCGCATCGGAAATGAAATTATGTATCTGCGAGAAAAGGAGAATAAAGCGTTTTAGATTATTTCCGGGATATTCACAGATTGATTATGATATCGGAATATTATATTTTCAATGGCGAAAAAATAATGATAATTATAATCTCTCAGATTGATCCACACATATGTGAAACGTTTACTCAAATAATAAATTTTCTTAAATTTCTCTTTCTCGAATTTCTCCAAAATTCTCGACTTATGTTGTTCTGAGCGTTAATATAATGATGATAACATACACGGGTAGACAAACGGTTCTCTTTGACTGCCCGACTGCAGACTCAACAGACTCCAAATCATCGAAATGCATTGACCTTTCGATTCGGAGCTTTGATTTAAAACTCGGAATTAGTCGGGAGCAATCCCCCGTTCCCAAAGCTCTCATTTCCCTGTCTCTCTTTGTTACTATACCAAATCGTCACAACGCGCATCTTTATAAAGGTACGTTTGGACATTTTCGCAATCCGTTTGAGCTATCAGCGAAATGACTATTGACCGTCTATTGACAGAAGTAAATAATCAAATGCCGCTAGATAAATGGAGAAAGAGAAAATGGATAGAAGGATAGAACGATAGAGTGAAAAGAACATGGAGAATCAGCGACCACCAATCTGTCGCTGGTTGCATTAGCTCGGGGGGTTAGCTTTTCAAAAGCTCACGTTTGATGAAGCACCGATCACCCCCCTGTCTCGTTCCCTTTCTCTCTCTCTCTCT
>NW_012130084.1:1404556-1444441 GCF_000143395.1 Atta cephalotes
GAGAGAGAGAGAGAGAGAGAGAGAGAGAGAGAGAGAGAGGGGTGGGTAGGAAAGAAAGAAGGAAAAAAGGAGCAGAATTCCTTTTTGGACTAAAGTAATGTCTTCTTGGAAATAAAGAAATATCTTTCATCATAATATGGAGATATATTCCCGATTTCTCTGCGCTTTCATCTCTCATTATCTCTTTTCTTGGCATTGTTGAGACACAAATAATTTTCTTTCGAAGCCTTAATACATACCTTTTATTTCAAAAGTAGAAAGTGCATCAAAGAGCGATGAAAATAAACTGATAATGAAACTTTCGCCAGATCGTATGTCACTCGTATTCGATCCTTTCGCAGAAAATTCTATCGGGAGATAATCATCTCTGTACAAGCGCAAAGTTTCCACCCTCGTCTTGAAATTATTTCTTAAGCATGATATTTGCACTTAGAGAGAGCGAGCATCATGCAATTTCCCGACTCGCGCAAAGGAAATAAACACGAGAGGTATCGCCGCGCATAAGGACGCATCGTCCGGGCCGGGCGAGCCTGTTAAGTATCGTTGCGGCGATCATTGCGCATTTCAGGGCCACGTTGCATCCTGCCGTAGATGCACCGCAGTCGGCGTATCATCGGTGCGCGTTGTTGCATTGTTCGGTATTTCTCGATGTGCGGCATCGGTGTGCGCTACGTGCCGTACGGTGATTTGGCTAACCACACGTTTGTTGAACCATCGGCGGCATCCGGCATTGTTTGCTCGCTTTGATGAGGCCAATTCGTGTTTCGCTTTTGCGCTGCGTTCCATGTGGGATGCGCTAGAGAGCGCGGGCGCTCTCGTACGCACAGCGCCCGCGTGTGCGTGCGTGCGTGCATGCGTGTATGCATGCGTGCGTGCGTGCGATCGCCGAGCTGTCTGTATACACGGCGAGAGCTGCGTATGTCATTAGTGACCCCGGGGGTGACCTCGGGATTCGCTCTCACCGTACCGGGTTATCAACACCGACCACCGCGCACCACCGACAGAGAAGCTCCATTATACACTCCTAACGATACCCGTCTAGCGCGCGAAACATTGTCGCACGCCGTCGCGTTGTTCCCCACTTTGTGAGATATTACGATGATTCTATTTGCCTCCACTTGATCGACGTAAATCCATCTTTATAAAAGTTCCGAACGATTTCAATATTGCTGTTTTGAAATCTACAGATAATTAGTAGACAGTGTCACGTTCAAAAGAAGAATACATATTAATTAATTTCTAATTAATAATAAATTTTTATAATTTTGTTTAAAAATGTGTACTATGCAGTTCAATATCGTTTTGTTATTGAGTAATTTTTCTTTGAATAACATAAATAATTTCTTATAATGCATCAAGAAGGAAAAAATAAATACAAAGAACGAGAAGAAAAGAAGATAATAAAACTACAATGAGAATTACAAGATTAACAAAAAAAAACATTATAATAATACGTAAACAATGTTAGAGATATAACAACAAGCACGAAAGTTAACGCGACAAGATAATCGCAATAGGGAATTTTTGCAATACCGTTTATCCAGATTCGATGAAACGCTAAAGTCAGGTTATCTTCTTCTTAACATCCAATTAAGAAAAGTGATTTTAGCGTTTACCATATCTGGATTTTATTATTGCAAAAATTTCCTATTATTTAAACTACGCTATAGGAAAACGCAAACGTTATTCTTCTCTTATGGTAGGATTTGCAATAAATAAAACTTTTCCTAAGTAAAATTGGTTATAATTCATTATATCATATCCCTTGTCTGAAAAAATTATTATTTTAATGTCACTATAATGTACTTTCCTGTCCAGGGAAACATTAAAAGTTAATGGATTTACAGTTCATCATTTGCGTTTTGCGAAAAGCAGAAAGCTCGATATGAAGCTGTAAATCGTAAAGCTAATAAGCGCGAGGAGAATCCAGTGCGTCCTATAAACAAGAACTCGAGTGCGCGCGATCGATCAGGCATAGGACGTCTGGTCTGACGATGAAGAAGAGTAGATAGATATACACCACGAGACGAGGGCACGACCAAGCCTCCCAGCCCGCCCTGCTCGTCGTATAACGATACCGCTCGTCGTGTCCCGAGCATGGTGTTCGCCGACTCCGCCGAACTGGTAAGTAACTGGCGCGGTGCTATTAAATGCAGACACGAGCGAGCGCGGCCCGGAAATTGCCTAATTTCCTGAGTGCGCGCGCCGATCCGTCAACCTGACGTGACGGTGAGACGGGTGGCTGCACGGAATACCGTGACTTTTAATGTCAAGTGACTATCGAAAGAAAAACCCTGTTATATCTCGTGCGCGCGCGCGTACGCGCGCGTGCGTCTCGGCCTGTGTAAGACCTGGACCGACCGACTGACGGATATACACGTCGCTCTCTCGCTCGAGTGGATTTCCGTTGAAGTCGAGCGCCCATCGCCGCCACGACACGAGAGACTCCGACATCTATACCCTCCTTCCTCTCCCCTCCCCCGCGCCGCTGCAGGACACGATCCAAATTGCCCCGACTCAGACTCTATTCGCGTCTACATCGGAAACGGATATGCGCTTCTCGTTAGATTAATCGCGATCTCACGAATGTTCCTGACTTGACTTCTGATGGCAGCACGCACGGACGATGCGCGGCGGTCGTCATGTCCGCGTGAGTGCACGGCACTTTAGCTTGATGAATCGGACGAGCAGCAGTTTACTAGTTGATTAGTAGTAGTTGATTATAGTGGCAGTTGATTAGTTCGTGATGATTATTCAACTGGTTTATGTTCATTATATAGATACATTTAGAGTATCATTCGTATTATTTTTATAGAATACATTTAAATTTTACATGTGTAATAGATTATATTTATTGTAAAGGAACGATATCTGTAATATATGTATATATCTGTATAAGCTATTTAATTATCTGTGTATTACAGACATTATAGATGTTTTTTTTATGATGTCATTTTATATATATATATATATATAATATATATATTGTATATATTGTATATATGTATATATATTGTATATATGTACTTTGTAAAAATGAATCAGTGTATTATTACTGACTTCAGTGCTACATTTATAACTGTATGTAATCATCAGTGAATATTTACTATTTTTCAGTAATACACGCTGATTCACTTTTAAAGGTTATGATTTTCTATAAATTCAATCTGTAGAAATAATAACTTGTAAAAATGAATCAGTGTGTATGTGTATTATTATTATATTGAAAAACAGTAAATATTCGCTAATATTATAGTTATAAGTAATACTAACGTCAGTGATGATACACTGATTCATTTTTACATATGAGAGTACATATGTATAATTATAGAATACAAAATATCAAGAGTGGTAAAAAAGTTAACAATAATTTTTCATTTAATAAGCTTGTTTTACAAACTAATATTCGCTAACTAAAGCATTTTTTCAACGAGCATTGAAATACAAACCGCGTCAGTGTCTATTGATCCGCATAAATCATTCCGTTACGTATACGGTTACGTTATTGTTGTTACGTCCCGTTGAAGTCGACCAAATTTTCGGATATTCCGCAATAACGTATTTCCCCGATACGAACTAACGATCATTAATTGAAACGTTCACTTACCACAAAATCTGATACATAATCGACGAAACGTAATACAAGGAATAATTAGTACCTGTAGAATGACAGATATTTCGACTATCGAGAATCGTGGAATATTCTGAGTTACTGATACCAATATTTGTCGACCACGTCGAGAATTCCTACGCTGGAATGTACCGATGGATGCAATAAGCCTTCAGAGAACGGCTATCGGAGAGAAAGATTGGGCGTTCGACGCGGGTCGTCGGTGATAGAGAGACTAATCCGCAAGCTTAGCGCTTCTCGAAGGAAGGAGGGCGACAGTAGATAAGAGTAAATCCACAATTAAGAGGCATCAATCGCTCGTGACACATGCTCTGCTGCTTTTCGATCCTTATTGTGTGACGTATACAGGATGTCTCGGGATTTTCTCCTAATGAGGGATACATCAGAGTCTAAAATTAAGAAGATTGACAAGTATATAGTTTCCACATCCAAGCGCTAATGCTTTCCGAATGATTAATCATCAATAGCCTAGACCTTAGTTCGTTTACTAGTTTAAAGAAACTTTGATATCTAATATAAAAGTTAACACATTTCTTTAGGCTTGTTATTTTTCGAAAAATGTTATGAATTAAAATGTACGACATTGGTACAATAAGTTGGAGTGAAACAAACTATATTTATTTCATTCTAACTTAATATCGCATCAGTATATATACACCAGTTCAGAATATGCTTCGAAAAGAAATCAGATCTTTTGTCTGTTATCTCGACGAGAGACGAGAGCTCTGCGACCATTCTACACGTTACGCAATGCAAGCGGCGAGACCGACGCGACAGAAGCAATTCCCGCGCTGATGCTCGCGACTGGTCGACGGCAAGACATAGGCAATCTCCCCGCGTCAGCCGTGCGATGTCGTATCTGTACCACCAGATGCCACACGCGCCGCCGGCAGGGTCGTGGAGCAAGCAGGACACAAGGAGGAGGAGGGGGGGGGGGTCTCCCGCGAACCGTTTCTCCGTCGCCCCACCACGAGAGAATGGGCGTGTATCGGCTTCCCCACCAGCCGGGTCACCTCTCCTACGACCCCTCCGTCGCTTTTCCCACCAGACAGACTGGGGCGACTGGGGCGACTCTGCGACCGAGAGATCCCGCACGGGGCGGCGGGGTAACGGGGCGGGGGAAGGGGGGAGGGGACGGTGGGGGACCGTTCCCGTGTCGTCTCGAGAGAGTCCCCTACTTTGCCGTCCGTGTCGTCCGCGCACACTGTCCTCCGTAGCCGCCGCGATCCACGCCTTCCACCACTTCCCATTGGCCCGATCTGTCCCCAGAGTTTCTGGTGACACACGCCCCGTCGTTCTCCAGGAATCAGCCGCGGCGCAGGAGATCGTTGCTGCAGCCGTACGCCGCTCCTGCTGGCTGTTACGAGAACGGCGGAAAGCGGTCCGCGCGCGATGGTGTCCTTAGGTGCGTCCGTCCGAGGATTGATCGGCTTGCCTCGGTTGGGCGTGTACGCGCTATCGCGTCGCCGATGTGAGAGACCGCGACGGAAATATAGATCCGTGCCCCGGCGAGAACACGACTCTCGATTCCATATAGATATATTGCATATAACCGCGTTAGTTTGCGCTCGAGCACCGGGACATTGCACTCTTAACCCGGGAAAAGCGACAACCAACGTCTTCTCGCACATTACGTTTTGACTTTTCGACACAACTTTTTTGGACTATGTCTAATCAGAAGATATACTCTTTATTTCAGATTAACAAACCTGATAATTAAAGAGTAAAAAATATTAAAGAGAAGAGGAATAACTCAAGTTCTTCTGTCTTTATGTCTCAATTATGTGAAGAAAAAATTGTGATCAATTATTATAACAATCTCTTAAACATAGAATTATGATACTATTAATTTCTCAACATAGCTCTTTTAGATTATTACAGTTAAAAAGAAATATTACTTCAAATCCGATAATTAAAGACTAGAAAATGTTAAAAAGAAGAAAAATAAAGTAAATTTTCTGTCTTTAAATCTCAATTTATGTATAAGGAAAGGAGTTATATCTATCTATCTTTGTGGTCAATTATTATAATAATTTCCTCAACACAATTTACGTTACACTTGTATTGATTTTTCGACACAACGATTTTTTTGGATTATATCAGACAAAATATTAGAGATAATAATACTTTAGTAATTATATAAGAAAAAAAAATTGAATTATATAAGGAAAAAATGATCTATTTTTATGTGATCAATTATTATAATAAAACTACTCAACACAGGTTTTACTCAAGTATTATACTTCAGTTTACAATAAAAACACAAACGTAGAGTAACGATCGCTGCGATCGATATACACATGCAGTCGACCTACACGCTCATATGTTCTTCGTGCTATCCAGAACAGACCGTCTCATACCTAAACTGCCGATCGGACAGCTGGGAAGCGCGGCCCGATTGCGTAACGGGGACTATATTCGCCCGGTCGTAAAATGTAATCGCTTCACCGAGCGCAGCCGAGAAGCGACGCCTATATTAAGACCTGCATTATCTTGTAACGACTGATAGTAGCGGAATAGCGCGGATGTCGCGGGAATAATTTTTAGAGCTCGATATGTCTGATGATGATGATGATGATGATGATCGCGTCTAGCGTGATATATCTCACATCTGACCGGTCATTTTCTGCATGAAATATATCAAAACAATGTTATATTATCTATACTCGTGTAAAATCGCCTTATCGTATTCCAATTTGATATACTGCGAACGCACATTGGTATCTTGGTCTGTGTACTTACGATATCGATGGGTCTCATTGTCGCTATTGATTCTCTCGAATTTGAAGCAAGCTTATATTAGCTCACTTAAGAAAACAACTATATTAGATATTTGTAACTGTATCGCATGATAAAATAATTATAGTTAGGAGCTCCAGTTTTATAGTTATTACCGTTATAATGTTGGTAATGATTGAAAATAATTTTATGCTCATTTTTATGGATCACATGTTCTTTTTGAAATATTATAGAACTACAATTATATACTAATTTAGAATTATAAATATAATTATTATTATTAACACTATAACTTTAAAAATAAAACTCCTGATCATAATTATTTTACTATGCAACACAGTCACAACAGACAGTCACAAATACCAAACGCTTTTCTCTCAATGTACATTCCTAGAAGCATTTTTATACACGGTTTTTGTGACATGAGTTCTTTCTTAGCAACTATAATACTTTCACGAAGCTTGCCCTGAAGCCTAGAAATATGATTGCTATCTAAGCGTTGCGTTTCAGCAGAAGAATCAAAGAGTTTCTTTCGATTGTCGTTATTATGAGTCTCGATCGAATCTAATCTAAATCGATCGCCGATATGATAACGAACACCAGGACGCGAATGCGTTCCGATTCGTTCGACATAATTAAACATGCACTCTAGACTAGTTGATCAGGTTGATCGTTATCGAGAAGTTCTCTTGATAACGTACTCGCGCGCGCGCGCGCTCTTGACGGTCCATCCGGAAAGGTCGCGAGACGAGGCGCGCGGGCAAAAGCGAAGGCAATGACGGCTTTGTCTCGTTACTGCCGGCAAGCAGTGGTGGCGACGGGGAGAGGAAGGCGAGGAGTCAGCGAGGATGATCCGTGGCCTGAGCTGAAGATGGAGGCACGATAACGACGACGGAAATTGAATTCTCTCACCAGTCATCCCGCTGCGAAGAGAGTGCATGCACACACGCATCGATTCGCCCCGCGAATCGTATATAAGCCGAGTATCGACGAGCTGCATGTTGGAAGAAAGAGAGGGAGAAGGAGAGAAAAGGGCGGCAGCAAGCGAGAAAGACAGAAAGAGAGAGAGGAAAGGAAGGAACCCACAGTTCTGTCCTTCCTGTTCCTTTTGTCTCGGCAACGCGGTATAATACGGATGGGTGCACGTAGGCGAAGCCCGCAACGGCCGCTCTACGCAATACCTGCGGCATCAGCGTCGTTTTACCTGCCACGCGAGACAAAACATGGAGACGCTTGTAAAAAAAAAAGAGCTTCGTTTCCTCGCGGAGGAAATCTCTATCCGTGTGATGGTTTTATACGAGCTAAGAAATCATTGTTAGAGTACCCGCGCGTATACTGGAGATGAATGTTAAAAGTAGATGAATATCCGCGAAAAATGCTTCACTATAAATCCTTTGACATCGTCAGCAACGCCCAACGATGGAGGACTCGTTCGTTGACGATCTGTGATAATGGACAATCCTTTTCATTCGCGCTGAATAAAGTTTGAGAGCGCAGTTTGTAATAACAAAGCGATAGGTGGTTCAGGATATATAAATGCAGGTACACTAAAGTTCTGATTGTAAGATCTCAAGTAGAACACAAAATTATGATAAAATCAAGATAACATCAAGTAGGAGTCGTTTAAAAATATCGTCACGTCATTCGACATTTTTGACGAATTAATTTTGTGATAGAAGAGATAAAAATTAAAAATTATTATCATGTCAAAAATATCGTCAACAATATATCAAATAATATCATTAAAATTTTTTTAAAAATAACTCCTACTTTATGTAAACTTGATTATAATTTCATGTTCTTGAAATTTTCAAAAATAAACTATTTTTTATAGCAATTCATAATTTCATACAAACTAATTATCACTTTCAAATTCTTACACGAAAAGAATAACAATTTTGCTGCTATCTAAAAATTTAACTACGAGTAGATAAAGATCTGAAAATAATTTGTTGAATCATGAAACTAAAATTTGTGTAAAAAATTAAAGCGTGATACTGTAAACATTTTTGATATTCTAACAACTAGATTGAGTGCCTTACATAACTATTTTCATAGTCTAATAAGATCATTTTCAAATCTGTATTTGATTAAATCTTTAGAGATATTTGAGCAAAACTATATCCTTTCCGTGTAATATCGATCCGCGTCGCTGTCTGCTTTACTTGACGCAGAAAATGTAATCGTGCGATTTAATTAGCAATTAAATATAAGTGTTGAGAGACGTTTAATTCCGTTTCCGTTCCATTCGTCGTCGTAAACTTAAATGACGTCTATGCATGGCTTCCTTGTTTGTAATTGCGTAATATGACGACTTCTAAACGCGCGTGATCGGCGCGCGAACGCGTATTTTATTGTCTCTGTGCAGCCTCGAGCATAACCGCCGTCGATGGTCTGGTTAGTAAAATTGTACCTAGGAGCGTGTCCAATCGACATTACGATAATTTATGGCTTAAATAAATGCCCGATCGGTGTACGAACGTGTACAGGTATCAATTTACATGACGCAACGGATATGTAACCTGATATATCGTGGTGTGGCGGCGGGGTACACAGGCATACCCACGTCCGACGGTTCTCATCGCAACTATTGGCGCAAGCGATATAAAGTAGCAACGCGGGAAAGAAAAAAAGAATTCTCACGTGGGAAAAGGTGCGCGGGATCTGAACTCGATTACTCGGTGAACGAGAAATTTGTCGGTTAAACCCGATCGACGATTAAATACGAATTATCGCGAACACAAATGAGTTACGCTCCGTTGACGATATAACGAACGTACGCATCGAAACACGAGATTCGTGGATAACCAAATTTGCAAACGCAATTTTGCATCGATTCTGTCCTGAACTCGATGATGAACCCTATATCTAAACAGCTAGTGTAACCAGCCATCTCGGTTTTACAGGATTCAATACCGCGTTTAATTGAGATGTATATTTTCGGGATCATTGACTGCTCCGGTTTTTAGCCTGTTTCCTGTTATGTATTATTAACATTTATCGTCATCAAATTAGTAACGTGTAACACCACTGTATAATTAACGTAATATTCATGTTTTTAATCATTACGGTCATTTTGCTATCGATTTACTTTATTCAAATATCTCATAACAAATCTAAATATCGTGCATAGAAAGCAACAAATTTTAAAGTTAGATTATTTTAAGTCGACTCCTCCTTTCGCATGATATATGCTGCGTGATTGCGTGAGATCCTGAGAAACATTTTTTCCGACCATAAGTTGTTTTTTCGCCTTTAAGATTCAATTGTGTCAAATTCCCAAAGTATTACTAACATTTATTGAAAATCATAACATATATCATCGCTATATAATTAACGTAATTTTCATATTTCTGATCATTACAATTATTTTGCCAATCAATTTGCTTTGCTCAAACATTTCATGGCAAATCTAATCGTATATCGTAGAAAGTAACAAATTTTAAAACCAGTATCGAACTTCCTTTTGCAACATTTCGCGTGATATATTAGTGGGATCTTGAGAGCCATTTTTTTCCGATTATATGCTCCAATTTTAAGATTCAGTTTTCTTCTCGAACCAAACTCGTTCGATTCAGGAGACGATGATTCTACTGGAGTAAGCGAAGCTTACTCCGAGAGAGAGAGAGAGAGAGAGAGAGAGAGAGAGAGAGAAAGAGCAAGCAAGCAAGGAACCCGACGCGACGGCTTCACAAAAGGTGAACCCACTTCGTGGATCTGTCGGTCGGCGGTGGCGGTGGCGGCAGAGCTATGTTCGCTTGCGGAAGGCGGGAGGCGGCCGGAGTACTCTGTAGGTAGGTAGAGAGATATATCGAAGCTCTCTCGGGTGTATTCGGGTAGATTCGTGTGCTCTCGTCGACTGGTGGTGGCCGCCGCGCGCCGCGCACCTCCGCCAAGAGTTTCACGCTGCGTGGAACGAAACTCGTACGTACGCGATCAGCTCGACCGAGGCCGCCGGCCTTCCTCTGCGTATCGGGCCCCGCTGCGTGTTTCGGCCGACAGCTTCTCTCGTCGCCTTCGTGATAAAATCGGGCGGCTGCTCGCGACGACAACGACAACGACAACGGCGACGGCGACGGCGACGACGGCAACGACAACGACGACGGTACGACGTCCGTTGGTGCTCTATACGTGTCCTGTGTGCGAGCCAGCGGAAAGCGCACGCAGCAAACGCGCACGCATACCGCACGCATACCGGTTCGCACGCGCGTACATCGCGCGGAGGCGCGAAATCGTCCCGGTCCGATACTCGACGTGGTTCCGTGCGGGAGACTCACGATGCGTTCTCGAGGCAGTGTACCGTAAAGAGTTCTCGCAGCTACGGCGACGACGGTGGCGGTAGCGGCAAGAAAACGCGCCAATCGCGCGTCCGGTGTTCGCGTGGTGCTTCACGCTCGGCGGTTTGTCGCACAAGAGGAGAGGGAGGACGGAGGAAGCGGGGGAGGAGGAGGAGGAGGAGGAGGAAGAGGAGGAGGAAGAGGAGGAGGAGGAAGTAGTGGAGGAGGAGAAGGAAGGGAAGGTGGTGGGCAAGCGAGGGTGGTAGCGACGGGAGAGAGGAGTGACGCGTGGGTGACCGCATGAGAAATCGGGAGCTCTCGGTGAAGTGACATTTGTTTTCGCTTCTCTCACAATCGCATCGTCTCGAGAAGGACTGTTGCTTCTCCTCTCCCCTTTTGCGCGGACGCCCGCCTTGTGATTCGACTCGAGCGACGAATGACGAATTCGGTAAGGGCCAGGTATAACGATCCTGGCTCGTCAGGGAAAATCGGAGTCGTAGGCGGGGCCTAGGGTCGGTGGACACGTGACACGGAAACTGTCACGCCGCCCTTGCCCTCCCTTCGTTCACCCCCCTCCATGCGACCGAAATCCAGCGCGACCGACCCACGCTTCTACTGTGGGTGAACGTGTCGTTCACGAACGGACGACGCCCGTTCTCCGAGAGAAAAAGAGAGAGAGAGAGAGAAAGAGAGAGAGAGAGACTCGCACGTGTGTGCGTGTGTATGTGTGCACGAAAGGTTTCCACGCGGAATTACACTGGGAAATCCCACGATGTGGGACTAAGATGATCACGAATGCTCCGGAGGATTATATGTCAGCTATGCGTTTACAGCGTGCATCGAATGCGTTCCTCGTGTCGAATACGACGCTCTGACGGAATTCTCGGACCGTGCGACGCGATACTCTCACAGTAGCGGAGAATGCTCCTGTTATTGGTTCTCTGTCGATTCGCGGGAAGGCCGAGCCATTCCGGGATTTAGGTAAACTTCTGCAATTAAATAATGCGCATCCAATTTCACTATCGCTCGTTGTTTCCACTGTGTTTTCCGTCTCGCCTTGCTCTCACAATACCACTACAGCTAATCGACGACCGATCTTATCAATCGCTGACAATTGCAACCCGACGATTATACAAGCAATTCGCAGGGCGATGATGCCGTCGTGGTCGTACAAGAAACACCACTGCGGTGTCGAATCGGTGTGAACCTCCCGAGAATGCAGCAGGCCAGTGTAGGTGGCTGCAACGAGGACTCCGACACAACGAGTCCCCTGGCGAGATCGCCGATTGGTTTTGCCATCAAGAGCGAGCCCGGCATAGACAGGAACGACAGTGTAAGGGTTAAAGTCGAGATGCCCGAGCCCACGGAGGCCGGCGTCGAGATCAAAGGTGAGCCCCGGGAGGATTATCAGCAGCAGCAGCTGAGCAACGACGGTTATCACTACGGCGACAAGAAGCCGGGATACATTCTAGACGTCCACGGACAACCGCCACCGCCACCGCTGCATCATCAGGGATACCGTCCCGTCGGGCTGCCTAACTCTTTCGGCTTCCCTCCTTTTTACGGGCACCATCATCCGGCGATGATGCCGTCGTTTCCAACCGGACGCCCGTCGTCGGACGGCCCGATCGGCAAAATCGGCGACGTCCACGAACAGACGACGTCGTCGCACGTTGATCGACATGCGGTTGCCGCCGCTTACGGTAGATTGCCACCGATTCCCAACGACGGCTTCCTGCACGAACCTCATCATCACCGCTTCGACGCTGCCGACTTCCAGCACGGTGTACCGTATCCGGGCTTCCGGCCCGCCATACGTTCTTATGGCAATCATCAACAGAACAACAGCGCCTACAGCAGAAGCAATCACTATCACCAGGCTAGACAGCGCAAATGGAGCAGCTCTGCATTTCGTCTTCATCCACCGATGCCCGTGAGTTTCTTCCCTTTTCCTGTTTTTTCCTTCATCGAAAGATCACAAGAAATTTTTTTTCATTTTTAAGCACTGTTTGACGAAAGATTAATGTTCGTTTCTATCTTATGTCCATTTCTACCAATGTAAATTAACTTTAATCTCGGTTTAACTCACTTTGTTTCTTTTTCCTGTTCTAAGAATTAGAAAATGATAAAGAGTAAGTAAAACCGAGATTAAAGTTAATCTACATTAGTAGAAGCAGATATTAATGTAGATTAACTTTAATCTCAGTTCAACTTCTTATTCGGTCCGTATTCAGAATACGCTTTTATCGATAAATATGTGCTTTTATCTCTAAAATTTTATAGTAACGTGAATTATTATGGCTGAATATGCGTTCATGTCGTTATAAACGCGTTGAATATGAGCTTTTATCTTTTTCTAACTCTGATAATTAGAAAAAATTGAAGAGTGAGTGAAACCAAAATTAAAGTTAAGATGTTTCTTTAGTAAAGCCGAAAATTTGGGATGCTTCACCAAAACCCATTCAAAACAAATATCTGCATAATTTGTATAAAATATTAAAACTACATGTATATCTTAATGAAACTGTTGGAACATACGATAGTAAATCAAGAGCGAGAGTATCTTCATCGAACGAAAACAAGATGGAATTATGTTTATTTTTCGAGATTAAATTTATATGCAAGTTTATGCACACGTAAATATCTCTCCAGAATGATTGTTGATCTATTAGTTTTTTATGATCATTAAAATCATAATTGAAACTATTATAATCTCGTTTTTAAGAAAAATGTATAGTAAGATTCGTGTGCAGTTAATCAAACAAGCATCTGCGAGCCTTATTTGTTATACGTGAAAAGTTATGTACATTCTCAACATTTTTTTTCTCTCTTATTTCATCATTATCTATCGTAGAATTTTACCACAATTTCAGTAACATTATACATATATATAAAAAAATTAGACATTTCTATGATACTCGATTTACGCAGAACCACTTTCTATATATTGATAGAAACGAACATCAGTTTTAATTCTTACAGTAAGTACAAAAATCCAGAAATTGTTCGAAACTTATAACTTATAAGATTTAGATTGAATCATCAACTAATATAATAATTATTAAATTGTTTTTGATGTTATTATGGTACAAGGATCCATTATTATGATACAAGAATTCACATAACGATATCTGCATACTTTATGTTATAAATAGTACAAGACATTCGTCATCTTTTACATTCGCTTTTTTATACCCATATAGAAATTAACGGTATTCATAAAGAGGTTATTCTTGTCTCTTGGAAGCATAAATTTTTATTCTCATGTAGCAATCTGTAATCTCATGTCATCATTTAAAAGCTCTTGAAATTACGTTGCGCATTCTTTTGAAGATTGCAAAACAAGAAATCACGCTTTGACCGATGCGCTTTAGTTATGTATATTTCGTATTGGATTATACGATTATATGGAACGGTATGGCACTTAGAGAAGGAACAATACCTCCGTGACGAAAGCGAGAATATCGCGTTCGCCGCGATCGCGCGATCTTATTGAGACTTGATAAAATCGGTAATCGGAGAATGGCGATAGTATACGGCGTATCGACGTAGGCGGCAGTAGAAATTTTATTTTTTTGCCCGCCGGCGTGCGTACGAATTATCGCCGAGAGGCGCGTGAAATTTCCGAACACGCAACCAGTACGTTGCATCTCCTATTTCGTGCAAACGACGCGTTATCGTGCTCAAACGTAAATTGTCGAAATTTCTTAATCCGCCATACATTGTAGATCAGGTCGATTGGTACGCAATGTTACACGAACACGTCTTTCAGAAATGGAATAAATTGATAGTATATTTCGATCTGAATACAAATCTGTGTATAAGTTTTGATTCGAGAAGGAATACAGTTAGAAATTATTTAAATATCGTTAAAAATTAGATTATATATTAAATAATAAATTATAAAAGCTTGCATACAGATTGTTTGATTTTTAAATCTTTATTGTAAATTCTGTATATGTCGATTATGATTCTAAAAATTATATTAAATATAATAAGTATATAAATTTTTATTTATGTATATATATATGTGTGTGCGCGTGCGTGCGTGCGTGTGTGTGTGTGTGTGTGTGTGTGTGTGCGTGTGCGTGTGTGTGTGTATATAAATTAAAAAATTTGGAAATCGAGTGAAGAAAATAATAAGTTGTTTTCATCACTCCGAGCTCCGTATTTTTAAATTTATTCAATGTCATTCTTTTGAATAGCAATATTGTTACCGATTAAAAATTAGGTTGGTGAGAGTATAGATCATGGGTATAGGCTATAACAGATAAAGGGTACATTCACAAGTAAAAAAAAGTGCATGTCGAGGGTAAGAAAGTGCTACGTAACGCGAAATCGACCGCAATTAGCACGTCACGACGTGTTATCGTTAGGCGACCTGTAAAGAGCAGTGTGAGGTTATGCTGACATTAATCTTTTTCAATTTTATGACAGCCAATCGGTGTTACATCTATCATATCCTAAGTATATTGATGTATTCTCTACTGGAAATATAAAATTTTTCATTTCTCGTTAATTAACGTTTTAGCGAGATTGCTAATTCTTAAAAAGGGAAAAATAATATTTTTCAACCATACCTTAATGTCACGTAGAAACACGTAACGTTTGTAATTATATTATATTTATCTATGCAAATACATCAAAAATTTATTTCTTAACGTAATTTGATCACGTCTTCTGTATTTATTTACGAATACAAATAAGAATAAAGTAATAAAGGTAATAATTCACGGAACGGCAATAAAAATTATCTGTCTATGATTAAAGTACATCAGAAATCCCTTTCTTGACGTAATTTGATCACGTCTTCTGTAACGGAAGGCTTAAAGAAAAATTAAAGGTGATGTCTTACCAGCTTTCGCTTCCCACGATTTTGCTTCCGTAGGACATTGTACGGGACTTCGATTGAAATTGCCGGGCCGAGATGAAGGGTTAATGAAATCGGACGGACGTCGCGATCGGCCTGGACAAAAATTGCGCCCTGATCGAAATTACAGTGATTATACGCACCGCGGTTTTGCCCCTCGAGGGAGGACTGTGGCGAGCACCCTCTCGCCGTCCCTCGGAAGGGAACTCTCCTCCCTCTCCTCCTCCTTCTATAAGCTGATAGAGTGATACAGAACTCATTGAGAGTTCGGCCGATTATAAGCGGGAAACACGGTCGGCGATGGCGAGCGATGAGTCGGTTCGCTCGACGATTACCGTAACGCCGCGCTCGTAAAACAGATGCGCGTGCTCGGCGTCCATTATGACGTAATCCGCCGCTTCTTATAATTTATCGCCGACCAGAGAATGAGCGAGAGCGAGCAGGGCCATGGATAAATATCGTTCGAAATTTCAGTTAAGCGGCCGCATTAATTTGCGGAGCGACGATTAGCTCGTCGAACTTGCCGATTTCACCTCGCAGTTTTCGACGAGAGCCGAGGATTAAACGCGCGCGTGCCACCTCTCGTCCGGTTCTTTCGTTTTATGGCACTACCGTCGCGTTCCCAAATTTATGACGCCAGAACGATTCAACTGGTGGCTTTCGTGAAATGTACGGCAGATTTCGCGCGTAATATAACCGATCCGAACAAACGCTCGAACGTTTGCACGACTCGATATATCTATAGAACTTTAACGCTTAAAGAGTTTCACGAGAGCGACCTTATCAGCGATCCTACGAATCGGCGTCGATCGGTTAGGCGTGACTCACTCTCACGAGAGATCTATCGCTTGTTTGCGCTCGCGGAAAGTATGAGAAATGCATTAGCTTGAGTATCGTGCTGGTAAAACGTTTCTGCGAGAAGTATCTGCTTGGCAATCTTAATTTATATCGTAATTTTCAATGCATTTTCAATTTTAATATGCATTCATCAAAATCGATTTTTTTTAAAATAAAAATATTACAAAATTGTTTTTTATGTAATTATTATTACATTAGAAATTTAATTTAAAGTATAATTATCAGTCTATTTAATAGAATAATTAAAATATAAATTAATTATAAAATTTCTGAAAAATAACGTTTTTCAAGCTTTCTATTAACAAAAATCTGACTTCCATTCATTATTTATGATTAACAAAAAATGTTTGATAAAACATTTCATCTCAACAATAGTAATAATAATAATAATTTTAATTATCCACTAATTACAATTTTAAGAATGGTTGGTTCCTTTTATCGTTGACAGAACTGTCTAGTTTCCATATGAAGCTCTTCATTCTATTCAACTGGAATGTTCAACTATCCGAATGTACTTGTAACGGGACGATTTAACGAAGAAACGCGAATGCAGGCATTTTATGTAATCGGCGCGATCGATGCTCGTTCCAAAAACGGGGCGACAGTTAGGCAAGACGACCGAGTCTATCGCGTTTATGGCATCTGAGTCGAAAGTGCTTCGCGAACTAATCTGCATACCGTTTCGTCCAGCGTAACGATCCGCGTTCATCTTCCACGAATACGCACCTGTATCGAGATAATGTTCCGTATAACGTACGACCGCAACGAATAAGGGCAATGAATCGGAGCCGATTCCCTTCGGCTCTGCTCTTTTTCTCTGTGTGCGCTCTAGATCTTACGACGAAGCTCGCGAATCCGAAGGCGCGAATCAGTCTATAAATTTCCGTAACCGGAAAGCACACCTGCGGGTCTCGCAAAGCGATTGACATGTTGCGATAACGACGGGACATTTATTACGCGACAAACGTCAATTCTTTTCCGAGAATGAGATTTATTTTAAAATCTTAGTTATATTGATTGAAGAAAGATGATTGCGCGATGATTCTAGGAGAGATTATAAGAATAAGAAAACAAAATCCTGCAGTGAGAAAAAAAATGTTCATTTGACTAAATTAATTTAATTTGTCTTTATTTCTTTCGATGAAGAATATAAATGATATTTAAGTCAAACATTTTTTATTTGAATTGTTTTGTATGAAAAATATATTTTACTTACTTCATCAGTGAAGTTTTTTATCGTATGTTTATTTCTTCGTGCTCGCTGTATTTTGTAATATTGTAATCTGTTTGTCTTGTCGCATAAACCTACACACATAAAGTGCTTCAATGTTAATTGACGGTTATTATATAGTGTTCTAAGGACAAATGTTTCCCCGATATGTTAAAATGTAATTATACTCGTGTTTGTCGTGATATAATCGTATTTATATGATCGTGTTTATCAGAAAAAACTATTATAATAAGTAGTTTGATGAAATATTATCGAGTAATTTTCATTCGCGAATCACTTCCCCTATTATCTTTTGCAGCAAAAAGTTACATCATTCCACATGCCGCTGCTCATGATGACATTGTCAACGTATATATGCATTTATAATTTAGAGTCACGCAATATTTATTTATAGAATGTAATAATATTAGCAAGAACGGCTTTAAGTATCTAAAAATTTTGCATTTAGATACAAATCTGAAAATAATTTTGTTAGACTATCTAAATATAATAGAACGTTTAAGCGTTGCTGACAATGTGAAAGTTATTATGGTCCAAACAAAATTATTTTCAAATCTATTTTTAAGTAGTTCAGCAATATCGTTTTTTTTGCAATGTGAAGAAAAACATGAGGAAGAAGTAGAAACGACAAAAATAATAATAAACAATTTATTAATATATATATATATATGTGAATACGGAACGCGAACGTGTATGTAGCAAGCAGCGTACGAGACTATGTTATGCCAAGAGATCCCGGGTTTCGATCTCAGGCAGAATCGAAAAATTTTCGTATGCTCGTAACTTCTCTCGGCAGGCAAATCACTGAGAGTATCCTTACCATGTGCATTTCTATATAATAAACAAAATCGTCGTTCAGAATTGATGTTAAATTGTAAGTCCCTTATGACTGTGTGCAATCAGTGTGCGCACGACAGGCATCTATAATAGAAGTCATCACATCTTTTCGGAGGATTATGGACGGAGGAGGAGGGATGTCACAACAAGAGTTTAATGTCTCTAATCAATCAAAAAAGCTGGATCTTATATGCTTTAAATAATTTCTATGTGAATTTATTTTACTCCGGATAACTCCGATATGTACGCCGCATCTATTAAAAATTTATTAAGTATTATTTACTATGTTTAAAGTAATCGAATTATATCAGTAAAAACTTTGTACTGTACTACTATAAAAAAAAATATTAGAAATCCGAAATATTTATTTTTCGTATTAAAAAATAAACTTTGAAATCCATTTTTGCCGTATATCCCATAGGGATGGGATATATGGCTACTCTATAGGAGAAAGAAGAGTATGTCGACTTATGAAAAATTTACAAATAATGCATAAATAAGAATAATGTATAAATAAGATGTAAAATGATACAATAACTTATGAAATGCGTTTTATTAAGGAATAAGAATGATAAATAAATATATATATATATATATATATATGAAGTAATAAATAATAATTACAATCTTCCTACATATATTACAAGTGTTATGACATGAGATACATATTTCATGTAATGTTTATTGCATTTAGTGCAATAAATTCAATCTGCGCATTTTATTTGCTTTGGGCATAAATCCCACCCGCTAAAAATGCCGTATATCCCAAACAAGTGAGATATACAAGACAACAAATTAAACAAAGAATATGAAAACAAAGCACTTGTATTTTGTTATACAACATGTTTTACTAATCCTCTACACATATATATCACACGAAATAATCACTAAGTCTTTTACGCGCCCTAATAATAATCATTTTATATAGATTATAATTTATGATGACGCTACTTAACAGCGACAAATCGAATTCAATTCATAATAATTTCATTAATATTGACAGTAAGAAACTGAAATCATAACACAATACTAATTTAAAGGCATGTAATAGAGTAATTGCGGAAAAATTATCCCATTCCTTTTATTTTTTCTGATTTCTGCAACATAAATTTCAGCGCGGCGTATTTGCCGGAGTTATCCTTCTAAATATATAGTCATTTGAACTATGCGTCGATTGATTTTTCGGACTTATAAACGCAATTAATTTGCTATAGTAATATCACAAATTGAGAAGCAATTTAATAATTCGATGCTCAATCAGGCATCCTATTAGAAAGATGTTAATGTTCTGAAAAATAAATAAATAAAGTACCATTCAAGCTCTTAAATTTAATTTGTAAAAGTTTTTAAATTCGCCAATTATGAGACGAAAGAACATTCAAATATAAAATATACACAATGTAAAATATCCCGGGACATCACGGATGCAAAAACTCACTCGAGAAATCGCACCCAGAGGGGGCATCCGCATTCGCACGCGCGAACTCATCCGTGGCGTCGCGTGGCACGAATGCAGATCGCGCTGTTTAAGCGACCATGTTTTTTGCGTTTGTCGCTCATCGATCCTTAAATATAACCTGCCGACACGGTCTATACATCACGTTTAAACGCGAAACCGCGTCAATTTACGAGTAACGAGTCGCGCGATCACGCGTTGCGGACGGGCGTAAATGGAAATAAAAGGGAAAGGGTATCAGTGAGAAGTAGGACCCGATGGAAAAGAAAGGAATACGTTTGCACGCCTCCATGTCGGTGGGGCCCGCGACGACGCCCCGAAGCGGTTCCGCTCGCCAGATGCGTGCGCGAGCCGGACACGCCGATGCGTTTTTCTACCTGAAGGGCGTCCAATTGAGCGCAACACATGGCGCTGCGGCTGCGGCTGTGGCGGTGGCGCGCGGGCCCTGGGTCTGAAGTTTGGGTCTGGGCCCGGACCCCGCGCGCCGCGCCGCGTCGCGCCGATTCGTCTCGTCTCGTATCGTCAAGGAAACGAGCCGTCGTCGAGCACCCGAATGCGCCACGCCACGCAATGCTTTTCATCGTCGGCAAACACGCTAGACAACGGCGTTTGTTGTTCGCCACCGGGCCCCACTTTGAACGCGCGTTATGGGCCCCCGCGTTCTGTAACGATGGCCCGGGGAATCTCTTTGGAATGTTGCCCGGCGCTCGAGTTTTCTGGATCATAAACCCGTTTAAGTACCGCCTATGAAGCGCGGGGACCTCGATATATATAAGACCGTTCTAGGTATAGCGTTTACATTCTCGTGTATGCGTTTATATTCTGTGTAGATATATTACGCGGGTATTTATCTTTGTACACGTTCTTATACCGTGTGTCTACTTAATGATGGTCGACGTGTAATGAAAAAAAGCACGTTCATATAGTTGCTAGTTATCGTCGCAAAATAAACGGTATTCCAATGACACAAAATAGACGCACTCATACGAACGAGCCTGTACGTCGCCGATTGCTCGAAGTGCAATCACGCGTGTCTACGTTATGCATGTCACTTTGTTACAGCGCAGCGTATGAATAATTAATGAACGATGCTTAATTCGTATTCTCGTTGATGTTGAACAGCTATCTCATTTCATCTCTTGCGATGTCTTCCGGCCAGTCATTATTTTTCTTTCTCTCTGCTCTTTTATGTAGGCGCTGTTGAACATGCGACAGAATAATTCTAACTTAAACTAATATAACACGTAATATAAAATGGTTCGCTGTATTTCCATAATTTTCGTCTCTTGATTCATCTCTTGATTCGAAAGCAATAAAATTTAAAACCAATATTATAGTACTATACAGAAAGGGTAATCTTTTTGCTTGACATATTTAGAAATTTAGCTAGATATACAAGATATAAAAATAATTTTGGATTATAAAAAAAATAATTATATAAGATGCACAAATTGGTTGCTAAAATGTTAAATATTTTTGAAGCTTTACTTATCATCGATTGAAAGATTTCCATCGTAATTATTTTGATGGCCTAACAAAATCATTTTTAGATCAATATCTAAATAAATTTTTAGATATTCAGTAATATTGTTTTTTCCATGTATAAATATTCTTCTTTGACTACTTTACAGATTTGACTACTTTACAGATTTTCGGATTTTTATAGTCGATATTAAGAATTAGAAAAAAGGATGAAGAGTAAATTGAACTGATATCAAAGTTAATTTATATTGATAGAAATAGTATTAACTTACTTTGTCATATAATTGTAATTATTTGTGTCCAGAATGATTAGTACAATATTATTAAAGAGGAAGAAAAATAATAAAATTATTATGATTACTATTCGACTTATGATCAAAATCAGAAACATAATCTCTTCGCACGTAAGTAGAAAGACACCTATATTATACTAAAATATCGAAGTATCGACATTAAATTGACGAGGTAGAAAATAAAAAAAAATGGAAACATAATGAATCTCGGCTAGTGAAAACGATGGAATATTTGCAAATGATCGTGAAGACCAGATGGATCGCATATCATAATCGGAGGGAGAGAATCGTCACCCCAGTCAGAAGGAGGATATAACGAAGAATAAATAATTAGCGTGCGGCTACGAGCCTGCGGTTTCGACATGCACGCGCCCTATCGTATGGCTGTCGACGGCTGACGTCCCGTTCTTTAATAGTTGAATATAGGGACTATGACAGCCAATATTATGTCGAAAAGTAGATTCCAAAATATCCCTCCCCTTTTCTCTGTTCTCTCTTTATACTAAAGTTTTCTCTATTTCGATAATATTTATTGTCGGTTAGATAAAACAGTAATGAATTAACTCAATACAAGTAAAATATCCATATGAGTTTCTGCAGTTATTGTAGTACATAAATTGTTATTCATAAGACGATAAAACATAATTCGCAAGCTGTTGGAATGTATTCATCAAATGAAATTAATTACAAATTTTTTTACTCTGGATTTGAGCCTTCTTGAGTTGGAAAATCAAATATAAACTATTATATAGATATTTTTTACTTGTATTTTACTTGGATTTTATTCTTAAATCTATAAAACTATTAACTTAATTTATTTTAAGTAATGAATTAATTATACAGTAAAATGAATCTTTAGTTTTCTCTTATTTAACGAAACTTGTGGTCAAATGGTTGATTTTTAATAATCGGCTTCTTTCTCTGCAATAAAATATGAGGTTATACTTACGTAGGAAAAGGCCGATAATTTTTAACCAGTCGACCGTAACGCGATATCGCGTTTCTCATTCTTAATCGCGCTCCCATAATCTCCCGCTCTCGCGCGACCTAAAAGCCGCGGCTTAATTAAGTTCTGCTCGCGTGCCGCGACCGACTGAGAGAACCGCGTGCATTTTCAACTCAGTCTGTCGACGTAAACCAACAGAGAATGATACGCGCTAATTCTTTATCGTATAGTAACAGGAAGAGAGAAAGAGAGAAAGAGAGAGAGAGAGAGAGAGAGAGAGAGAGAGAGAGACTTCTTTTCACGATTACATAATTACCTTTTCTCGCAACATTGATCGTGGCGTAAATGTCATAAGCATCGTGGAATCGGGCGGGGAATATACAATTTTTTCTTTGCGACTAATAGAGTACATTGATATCGTGGCGCACCTGCAGGTTTTCAAGCGGAATACTAAAATCCGCGAGAGCGGCTGTGTTGTTGATACTTAACGCAAGTTAGAATCATTCGCCGGAGGCTCAATGCTGCATTCGTTAGTAATGTCTACAATATATTAGATTGTCCGAAACAGTTTCTCATGACTTATTTCGAATCGCTATTCGTTTCGTTGAACACAAAATATCATCTACTTTAACGATTAAGATATGAGTAATATTAATTCGACGGAAAGCATAAATCTGTTTTACTAATTAAATTTTCATTTGGTACCTATACGAAAAGGATTTTATTGAAGTATCTAAAAATTTAGTTAGATACAGATTTAAAAATAATTTTATTAAACCATCAAAAATGATTTAGAATGTCAATATTATTTTTACGACATTACTCATCATGCTTGAGATTCTTAATTATTTCGATGTGATCCAACAAAACTATTTTCAGATCTTTATCTAGCTAAATTTTTATTATTCAGAGAAATCATTCGTTCCATGTATAATCCAAGATAATAATGACGGAAAGTATCTTCTTTACAAATTAATTAAAATTTAACCTCGCTATTTTAACCTTTGAACGTAACTGTATGAATTGTCGATATAATCATAAATCACATATAAGACTTGCATCAGTCTACGATTAATACATTTTACACCTTTAAGCTTCCTAATTTCAACTTATCGCCATTAAATCGTATGGAGAATATAAAATGGAAGTATATATGTTTATCGTTTATAATACAAGGATCGTGAGATGCAGATCTGAGTGTAGCCACTAGCAATCCATAAATATCTAGTCAAAGGTCTGAACGAAGGTAATGCAACGTTGCAAAATAAACAGCAATTTGTGTGCGTGAATATTCGTCTGTTATGAAACATCTTTAGTTGACATTTACTGTCACGTGCTTATTATCCTCTATCCGTGCATCTCTGTGACATGCCCGACGCTTTGATTGGCTTTGATTAGCATTACGTATCATTAGTAATTGCTCCCAGCGACGTAAGCATTGTAGATACTCCGCTATACGTTCAGCGAGATTACGGCTGCGTAGCTTGGGGCATAGTTTGACGAAGAGAAATTCCTGATTGATAAGTATCAACTAAAAAGAATAGGTACGATAATCGTATGTTTTTACGAAAACTTGTAATATTATCGGCACAAGTGAAACCAAATTATTACAATGACGTTGTTTCTTGGTTTTTTACGGCTTTATTTGAATACATAATACATACGCGAGCGGCCAGCTCATTATAATCATTACGACCTCGCGAATACGTTACAAAGAGACACTCTCTTGGAATAGCCGCTTAGTGACCGTCGCTACGCGTATTATAAGCACTGACACTGACTCGCGAGCGCTCGGTTATCGCAGGCATTATGATCGCCTGCCATTAAAGTAATTGACGCCGCTCAGAGGAGATAGATACGTTTCTTGTTGACCGACCCCGACGACACCACTCAACGTCGCTTCAATGAGTGTCCAGTCTTGACCTCAGAGTGTACTCTCAAACGATCGATTAAACGCCGCCGCCGCCGCTGCCGCAAGTCGCAATTTGCATTAGATCGCCGTTCCCTAGGCTCTTTCGTAATTCCGAGAGCCCGATCTCTTTCTCTTCCGCCATTCAACGACACCCATTCATCATCGTTCCGCACTGGCCGAGGTCGAACGCTGTAATTATGTCGATGATCGCCGTGAATCGATAATATCGGATTACCCGCGACGCACGAAATCGACATCACGGGCGTGTCGACGCCAAAACACGTGTCCTTTCCGTGAGAACAGAAATTTTTCTGGGATAGGCTTCTCTTATTGCTCTCGGCGCGCCGAGATCTCTGAGAGATCACCTCTTAGATCTCGCTGCGTCTTTCCTCTGTAATAAGTTTCTTACGTACGAGTCCCGGTAAATTCGAGCGCGATCTCCATAACGAGAGTGCGATTATCGCGCCGTTAAACGCAAGTGCTTTTCTCTTTCTCTCTGTCACGGTGAACGTTATAATTTAACCGATGTTCCACGTATCACGCCGCCACGTCGATTACGCTACAAAAGTACCAAGGCGATGCTTCGAAAGCGCCATTCGGCCGCGCCGCTGACTTTACGACCGCTGACACCTACCGCGACCCGCAATAGCGCGCCGACTATGCAGCGCGTGCACGTTTGTGCACCAAGGTGTTACGGCCGTGAATATTAAAGTAATTGATGCCTCCATAAAGCAAGCGAGCAGCGGCACGTCTTCGATGTCCCTGCGACCCTGGGCGCTTTAAAGTCGTGTTCACATAACTCCGCACGCGCGCGTACTCCATCTTGACCCCAGGCTTGCCCGATGTATCCTATCGGCTACATCTCTGTTGCTCGATGTCCGGGAATTTATAATTCCTCGCGTCTACAGCTCGCTCTTCAAGCGCGTTTTTTAAATTCCCGAGATTGGTGACCGACAATTATTGCACATGTTATTATACATATTTATTATTTATTATAACATGACATAGTATTACATGTAACATTTTATATGTTATTTGATCGTTTGTAATTTTTTTTAAGTAATTAGGTGGTCCAGATAGTACAGCGAGTTTGAATTTTTAAAATTTCATTCAATTGTAATGTCATCAATTTAGAATTCGTTTTCAGACACAAAAAGAATTCTTTTTTTGAACAGGTTTGAAAAGAATTCTTTTTGAATCTGGAAATGAATTCAGAAATGATGACATACGAATGAATTCTTTTTGTGCTATCTGGGGAGATGTACTTAGAACATCCTAAATAAATTTTATTTTTATAATTACAGATATTTTTTAATAAAAATTAGTATGTATATATAAAATTGTATAAATCTACATTATTTATACTTTTATTATGAAATAGACGAAAGTAAAAATAACGAATTTTAAGACTTCTAGACAATACTTTTTTTTATTTTCCTTTTCTAGAACAAGGTTTTTAATATAAATATGAGGTCTCCTGTCTACATAAAAATTAATTTTTGCTCGTTTGTTATCCTCTTATCGCTATGTGTAACATTTTATTAAGTTTAAAATTAAATAATTGTAAGTATGATTTGGAATTATGATGTTTGAAATTTCGAGTGTACTTTACCGACGATTTATGATTGAAGGGGAATAAATGAAATTTATTTTTCCAGGCGACTGAATAGAATTAAATTTAACAAAAACACAAAATTGCACGAAAATTAAGGATAAAAATATCATATCCAGTTCTATCCAAATAAATTTTACTGTATTTTCTCACTTTTCACAATCTGCTGCTAACTTCAATTATGTGCGTGTATTGCGAAACGCGGATGATTCCGTGTGCGATCTTTAACTTTGCGGCAGTCGTTTCTTGTCTCGTATATTTCCTGGATAGATACGTGCCCGTGTCACCGCTTCCACTCGCGTGTCTTCTCTTTTTCCTTTTCTCTAATAATCTCTCACGCCTCATGACTACCGTTCGATAGGGATTCGCGTTCTTCGGCAACCGGTTTTACGCGCGGCATTCTTGGCTACCAAAAAATTTTGTACGTCTCGATACGTTACGTAATCGTACTTTATATGCTAAGAAATAAAACAAAATAATCTCATACGGATACGTATTATAACATAGTGAAAGGCAGCACTTATAACACTTTAAAATCATGTAACTTTTAATTACATGTACAAAAATATTTAATTACGAATATTATAAAAATAATATATATCGTGTATCATAAGATTAAGATGAATTCCTGACTTTCTCAACTGGAGCTTGGCATAAAGTGTATAACGCAGATACCAGCTTTTACGAGATGCACCAGCACGACGTGGCGCGATTTAAAGACCAGGCCGATCGCGTAGGCGGCTGCCTTGCTTCAGTGTAAACCGAGCTTTACGGCTCACATGATACCGTCCATCGTGAGATCGTATTAGAGCGCCACGTCGGCGTCGGCTTTGGGTTTAGTTCGAGTAGGGGGTGTTTCAGGGGAACAACGGTGCACCGATACAAGGAGACGAGATAGCGGGATGGGAGCCTGACGATGGTCAGGATAGACAGAGATAGGGGAGGAGGAGAAGTGGAATGAAAAGGGGGAGTTGTTGTGGAAGGGCACATGGAAGGAACAGCGTGTAACGATGTATCAAGCTGTTGCGCCCCCGGCGTGTCCGGCAATGGTGGATCGTCGCTTTGAGCTGGACCGCGGCCGCCCCGGCTCTGCATCATACCTTTACATGCTCCCAATGCCCAAACGAGGGACGATAATGCCCTCGCTCTCGTCTTGTTCCCGCGCATAGACACTATTAATTTCGTATCCCTCTGCCTGGTGCACGAGCCGCGCCGCTGGATTCATCCGATTGACTCGTTCGGCCGCATCGCCGTTGGATACCACGCGTATTACTTTTTCAATAGTCCGAAACGTGAATAACCGACATTATCGTCTTCCGTCTTAGAAGCAAAAGAGATGAAATATCGTGCGCGGATGAGAATATATGTTACTTGTTTCCCTTGTAGAAGTTCCTCATTCGAGATGTCAATTTTACATCTGTAACACGGATTTGGATTTACATAATTATATAAACACAAAATAATTATATTAGAGATACAAAATACAATATTTTATAATATATGATCGTGACATAAAGAGTCATTGCGCGTCTGTTCTATGTGACAAAGATTTAAGTTTAAAAATCCGCATGGACACGCATGAAATTTTGGCTGCTTTTAGTTTAAACTCATTACATACGGAAGAAAGATAGATTGAAGCTGTAGCTCGTGCACGCTTAAATCAAATGCAACATTTATTTGATCGGATATTTCTCGGAAGGCAAAGCAAACCATCGAAAGTATCTTTATCATAACATCTTTTAATAGACCGTTAAAACTGTAGGTTCTATATAACAAGATTTATGAGCAGAAAAGATCACCGTATGTCTCTGAGAGATTGTAATAAGAAAATACTACATAGATTACCATATATACATATATTGGATTAGGAAAAAAGTCTCTTTATAGTTGGTAAAAAGATTTTTTGTTTAGCAACTATATATTCTATTTTTAAAAAATTGGCAATTACGCCACTTGATGGAGCAACGGTTCAGCTTTAAGAATCTATTTGTAATTGCGATATGATGATTCTTAACGGAGTTATGAGTAATAAAAAAATCTTCCTTTACCTAATCCGCGAGGATTAACTCAGAAACAAAAAAAATCACAGGAACATTTTTAAAAAACGATTTTGTAAAGAAAGTTTCAAGTTTTTACGATAGATAGTAAAAAATTTGCTCAAATTTTTTTTTGGATATGTTACAAACCTACAAAGTGAAAAGAAAATTTTTCATTTTTTTCAGCTCGTAATTTTCTATAAATAATTTAAAAATTCACAAAACTCATAAATACATTCAAAAAATATAGTAACCATTCGAAAGTAGAAATATCAAGTTTTAAAACTCTTTTAAAATTTAAATTTTGATCATTTTTATCGAAAGTTGATGGGGAAAGATCTTTTTCCCAATTTATAAAAGACTTTTTCCCTAATCCAATTTTTTAAGAAGTGAACAATGACGATTGAACAAATTAAAATAGAAAGCATTATTATCGTGCGCGTGCGTAATGTAAATCTACTAATACTTAATCACTTGAAGAAAATAAAATCACGTTCGACAGGACGATTCTAAATTCTATAATTCCTCTCAAACCATAACAGTCTTGTGTCATGACAGCGAACGTCGTCACAATGGCGAACGAAATGGGCCTTGGCGCAACAACAGATTGAATCCAGCCCAAGAGCGAAATGCACGGTTTTCTGGTACAATTCCGGCCATTATTAGCGTTGCGTGAATAGGCCGTGTAATATATCCCCGCGCGTCAGCCGAAACCGTCATTTTCACAGTGTCACGGTGCACAAAACCGAAGTACCGGACATATAATGACACGTTGACAGGTGCGTATAGCTTGATGGTCGATCGATGGTCGTGAACACGCAAGAGCGTAGTCATAGCACGCAACACATGTGTGCGCACGTACATAGATACAGAGATCGGCTGTGCGTACGGCGGTGCGTGCGATGAAACGCGTGTACGTTTCGCACGTGCCTGCCGTGCATCGTTCCGCTTGGAAAGCTCCTCTCCATCGCATCGGGCTTCTTTGCTTCACGACGATCGGCCTTGCGCGTGTACCCGCGTGTCCCCCTATTCACGTATTTACATTCCTCTATTATACGGTAATATGACAAAATCAACAACTGTTATCGGTGATTCAATATTTCATTGCGAAAGCTATGCTGCGTGTTTTTTTTCTCGCACGCGAGAGAAAAAAACATACCCTTCTTCCATCGCGATGATTTTCCACAAAGTTAATTCGTCGATTGCCTCCTTCTTGTCTGGCAAATAATAATCAAACTTTTTTTCCTTTGTGGGAAAATCCGCAATGGGAGAAGTGGACGAATAATTCGTTGTTGCTTTTTCAAAGAAAATCGAGGAGTCTCTTTGAAAAAAGGTTGCAATCAAGAAAAAACTGATTTATAAAGCATCAAGATACAGTATATATGTTTGTTGGAGAAACAGGCACTATGAGTTTTAATCGAATTGAGAACCTGGAAGACAGCCCTACGAGGACATTCAAGACAGGATTATTTCATCAAGTTACACAGACTTTTAGGGTCGGTGCGGACGAAGAGTAGTAAGGTGGGTCGAGGAGCGTAACACGACGCGGTAGTATTCGAACCCGAGGAGGAAGACTGCTAACCCTTGCTTAGGGGTAGAAGTTGAGGAAGGAGAAGGGGGCAGGGTCCATGAGACGGAAACCCCGGGAAAGGGTATCTGTTGTCATGGTCCCTGATGTTCCATTATTGATTAAAGATGGCTGGCTTGCCGGCTGGCTGGCTGGCTGGCTAGATGGATGGATGGATGGATGGAAGGCGCAGTCATGACGCCATTTTAATATGCGCAATTATAATGTGTACCTAGAGCCTCAGGGGGACAGGAAAAGGGACGGAAGGGGCTGATGTACGGAAAGGTATCAGTGGGGTAGAATATGGCAAGTCGTGAAGCGTGAGGTCCAAGAGGGGTGAGGTTTGTCGAGGGAACGGGGAAATATATTCTTTAGGTGACCCTGCTCTCCGGTAACTGGCCCGCCTTCTTTGTTTGCCCGAAATCAGAGGGGAACCGTGTAATTGAGGAGTTAATTAGGACGCGTTCGGCGCTTTAATTGGGTTCTCTTCTCCCTGCGTTTGCGCTTCTTCTCGCGGTCGTCTCTCAACAGGTAGTCAGCATTTGCACGATCGCACATCTTGCCAACATGAAGGCTGATCTGACAGAGAATAGTAATGCGAAATATATGTGACTGGGTTATCAAACTGTAAAATCGAAATTATAAAATTGCGAGTTGCCAAATTAGAAATTTAATTCATTTAAGTACGATTGCAGGTAAGATCAACAATACGTAACGTTTGACCGGGTTGCTAAACAACAAGATTGTAATTATTAAATTATGAATTAGTAAATTAGAGCGCTTACTTAAACACGATGAGAAGTTTCGAGAATTTTTTAAAATTACATGTATGCAAAATACGAAAATTAATGATCATAAACATCAAAATCTGAGTCGCAAACATTCGCAAAACGTATTTTGTTCTCAACATACGTTGTTCCGTATCGAGAATTCCGACGTTCGTTAATACGTGCCGAATTGATTCCAGCCGCTCTTGCCCGCGGAAACGACGGAACAGAGTTTTGAGGATAGTGCGCGCCTATTGAGATCACATTGGTTATCGGGAAACTCGATGAGATAACAATGAGGCTGGCTCGTTAGCGGCGGGGTTACAATGACGTCGCATTGGTTCGATATTCGACAACATCGTTGCGCACTGTTATTCATGATGGACCGCGGCCGCTTGTAATATCGCCATTAGAATGAGTTACGAACGGATTTTCCACCATTGTGTCGTAAAATGACTCTCGCAATAATGGCCGAATTGTAGTGTACTGGTCACTGTTCGGCTCGGTAACACGCGCCGCATTGTTATATATTGCTGCATCATAATTATTTCTTTCTCTCGTAGAAACTATTGTGGCAAATAGATGTGTATTACGTATAATAAAAAAATAATTACTTCAAGACTTTTTACAGAAATAAATAATTTTGTGTCTTTATAAGAATTTTTCATTCTTTTCAAATTTTTAATATTCTTCGAAATATTAACGAGGAGACAATTTGTCAAGATTGTAATAACGATCACGGATCCGGATATCCGATATCACTCATTCGTGGGCGTATACGCGGTGTACGCAATAACCCACCGCGTACGTCGGGTAGGTAAACGTACACGGGCCCACAATGCCCGTAATAGAGGAATTAATGCATGCTGCGTGTGGTCGCATCGTGCCCCACAGGGGTTTCGCGAGATTCCCGATAGCATTGTCCCGTGCGCATAATTCGTGCGCGCAATTAATTGAGACTGGGGAACTGGCGGCTGACATCTTTAAAAACGACAGGAGCGACGTCGCGAAGGATCGTCCTCAGCGTTCGTTACACGAGATGCATCGTACACGCCCACTCTGTATGCGCTTGCAATTAGTTATCCAGCATGTTCGAAGAGAGAGTGAGAGAGAGAGAGAGAGAGAGAAGCGTAAATATTTTGTCTCGTGTTAAACATATATCCTTGAGCGGCTTTTTCACAAAATTGTTTTACCTGCATTTCTTAACTCTACACTGAGAGGAAAATTTTTTATATTTGTGACTATATAATTATATGTATATTGTTATAATATAGTCGTTCAAAAAATGATTATAAATTGCAGTTATAAAGTTAAAATTAGTATAAAATAAATTAGTATATTAAATATTAAATATAAAAAATTAGTATTAATAATTATAAATAATATTTATAGTAACGAATATAGTTACAAAAAGAATATCATCGCTATTGAGTGATACACAGTATTGTTATGTAAATTTTGCATATAAGGAAATAGATCATTCTTAATTAATGGAACAAAACGTTTGATATATTTCATATTTTATTAATGCAATATTTATAATCTTATATACCTTTATAAACATAAATAACCTAATTATTAATTTAAAAAGAAATAAAAAATATATAAGCACTATTAAATTCAATTTTGAAATCATACGGAATATGTAATTGTCAATATGTCCAATTGTGTGTTTCCTAGTCTTCATACATTTAAATAAAATATATAACACGAAATTGCATAAAAATTGAAATAATTTCTCAAGTTCTCTGTAATAATTTCTCAAACTGTCTTATAATATTGATCATCAGAATATCAAACTGATATACAACATAATTTTCAAAAACTCGTCTTTGCTAACTTTTAGCCTGGGAGATTAAATTTTCTAACGACCACTAAAGGTTCAGTTTGAAGCGTTGAATAATCTCGCCTACTTGTATGTAAAATTTATCGATAGATAATCGTTTTGAAATTAAAAGTTTTTAGGCTGTTATTTGTGTTCTATGTTTTTACCGTTTCAAAAATTTCATTCCATATGGATTCCTCCAGCGCCATTTCCCACAACGTTATGTTGAGGATACGTTATAAACGCATGGTTTCCTCCTTAAATGGTTTGGAACTGACTTGCGCGACATGCGTACCGCGGCACGTATAGAACACGCTCTGCATAAAATAACAAATAAGGCGCGTGCACGGAGGGAGAAATGCCAACGACTTTTCCCTACTGTGAATTGCTGTTGCCGTCGGTGTTTCCTTGCTCGCGCTACGACATTAGCGTATATCTTATTTATATTTAAGGCACCGCTACGCGACGACCGAAGGGACGGTACAGTATAATGCACCTTTAGTCGATAGGTCGAGAGGAGTCAGTCTTTGCGATCCCTCCTTTCTTTCAGAAAAATGGCGACCTGTAATTACGCGTGTGGGGCGGTCGCTTTAGAACACAACGCATTTTCTCAGTTTAACTAAATGTGTATAATCAGTCACTTGGAAAAATTTATTAGCGAGCAGTACGGCAAATTTCGAGTTAGTTCCGTGAAATGTATCTGTACAAAGAAAATATCCTTTATTCTTTGACGAAGAAAAAAAAGGTAAAATAGTCAGTTATATTTTACAATCAAAGAAAATCCTCCGAAAAGAAGAGGGGAACGAAAGTAAAAGGAAATAACGAAAGAGAAGGAGCAAAACCAACTGTTTTACAGCGAATAGTTTTACAGAATATATATATATATCATATGTATTTCTAATTTACGTACGTGTTATACAAATGTATTATCCGTTGCTGAAAATGATATGGAAATTCTCTACTTGATTACGATTAATAATCAGTGTAAAACGTAACCGCTATTACGTAAATTCACGCTTCAGCACAAGTTCTCGTTTCTGCTACTCGTGTTAGTGCGAAATTGATCGACTTCTTTTCCACGAGAACTTCTCAGTGCGTTTGAATCCGTGATACATGAGATGAATGTTTATTCCGATCGCGGTTCTCACAAGTGACGAGATGAAGCGCTCCTGACATACTGGCGCTTAAGAATTCTCTTATATGCCTGCTAAGTCGCGCTGTGTGATAGTAATTATAATGTTCCACGGCGAGGCGCGTCAACCTGTCTATTTTCCAGCGTCTTTTCCCGCGAGCGACTGCGTCTGAATGCGGATTCGCTTGGAGACTTTAGCGTAATTGCGCATCGAATCGACTTGCGTACGTGAGATAAAACAAGTCCACGTATGTCACGGAATTTATTGAGAATAATTCAAAGTAAACGCCAAGTAATAACATATTAATTTTACACTAAATGCCACGATGATTATCAAAATTCTATCGATTGTGTCTTATCTATTTATACATATAAAATTCAACTATACACGAGAGAATTTTTTCTTAGAATTTACCCTGAAAATATGACAGTCGTGGAACAATATTGTATTTCGAAGAATTTTAATATAAATCTTTTTCATTCATTAATAAAATTATAAAAAGTATAAAATAAGTTTGATCAATTTGTGCACTGAAGTGCACACATAGTAAAAATCTTTAAAATATTGTAGATATTGTACCACACAACTACTATATTTTAAGAATAAATTTTAAAACAAAATTCTCTTCGTATAGCTGTATTGAACTCGTAACTGGAATATATAAAATAATCCTGGGATTTTTTCTTAATTTTTTAATAATGTAATGATTTGAAATAATTTTATGTTTGACAATCTTATTTTCCATAGCTTTGTTCTATTTATGTAGGTTAATTATCATATGTTTTATAATCATATGTCTATATAAGTTCAAGTATTGCAATTTTTTACACGGAGAAATCTATTTTATTCAAGTCTCTAAAATGTAGCTAAATACAGATTTGAAAATAATTTCGTTGGATCATCGAAATAGTTACGTAGGAATCTCGAGTATGACGAGCAAAAAGTTTTGACATTCTAGTAACCAGCATTGAGCGTCCTACATAATTATTTTGATAGATAAAATTGTTTTCAGATTTGTATCTAATTAAACTTTTAGATACTTTAACAAAACTGTCCTTTTCGTGTACATAAAATTTAATTAAATATTGAAAATTTTTAAAGTTTTTCTTAAACTGAATCTCTAAAAAAAGAAGCAATAAACATTAGATAAAAAAATCGAATATTCTTCTAAATAAATAAATGTTTTATAATAAACGATACAAATATAATTATTCAACAATTAATTAATAACAAAAGAGTAAGTAAGTAAGTCTAGTGAGTTTCAAGGACTACATGTTCTTTTAATGTATTCCTATTATAAATTAATTATGTACATAATAATCAATAAAGAATCAATGAAACGAGACAATATATTATTATTATTATATTAGAAATTGTATTCACTCGATAGATATAATTCAAGGTATACTTTTCTACATCTTTCAGGAAGATATGAATCTTCATATCAGAATCTGTGCGACGTTTATATGATTAGCTTTCAAAAGTCAAAATTAAAGTGATGAATTATTAATTGAAATCGAAATTCAATTGCTTCTTTCTAGATGCAACTGAAAGGCTGCTTTTGAAGAAACATGACGAAACGAAAATGATGATCAGATATATAATGTAAAATAAGCGTAACCTTCAAAAATTTAAATCTCAGAATACAGGAAAAAAAGGCGCGAGGAGATAATAATGAAAGAAAGTGGAATAAGCGACAGACGTATAGAGCATCCCGATGTGAACAAGAAAGGACAAGAGCTGAGAGAGCGAAGCGGCTTTTTGTCGGGCGTAAATTGTCCTCAGACTTGGCGAGCGTAATGAAACGTGACGCGCGGAATTCCGCGACCGTCTTTGCCGTTGCTCCGCGATTTAATTCGTCGGCATGACGCGCCCGCGTTCTCTTTCTCTCCCACCTTCGTTCTCTCTTTCTCTCTCTATTTATCTCTGCCGGTGGCATGACGGAACGCGTTTTGTCGTCACGTTATGCCGCGCGCGCCACGCCGCGCCGATCGTTTTGTCGCTGGCAATTACGGGACACGAAGTGGGCGGCACATAGCGTGTCGCACGCGTGTCGGGGCTTTGATGCGCGGATCGCGCGATCCGCTGCGTCGCGCCGGTCTCGGCCCCCCCAGGCGGCCTGTGTCGTGCGGGTGTCGCCCGGCGAAGTCACGAGACTGTGACATGACACGCCGATGTCACACCGTCTGAACATGGGCCCCATCAGATTAGAGTAGTTAGCCGGCCGTTTAGCGTCGCGCGCTTTTTCCCGCCCCGCCGCGGGAACTGCGCGTTTAAGCGACAATCGCCGCTTTAATTAAATGAACGCACGTCGAGCCACACACGTATTACAAAGTTAAACTTGAGCTCGTTAAACGCGCGAGCATGACGTGTACGGTCTAATTATATACCGGACTTTTTTTTAGGAAAATGCTCGCTTTTTTGTCATTACGCGAACGTAGAGAGTTAATTTCTTGGATACATGACGTCCTAATGAATTTACTGCGTAAATGAAATGATATATAAAAAAAACGATTTCGTTTTAAAATTTGAATATAATTATATAAAAACTCTTAAAAACTCTTTTTTCGAAATTTAAAAGAAGGAAAAAATCTAACCGAAGGAAAATAAAGTGGAAAATAAAAAAATAATTATTGCAAGGTATTACCTGCAATCAAAAATTAAAGCATTATAGCTTATTGGTACGGATAGATTAACCCTCAACTACAAGTCTGAATCCAAACTCACGGCATTTTTGAACTGGCTCTATAATTATCAGAAATCTTATTGGAAAATATTTTTTTTTTTAATGGAATGCCATGAAGAATGTATAGAATCGAAACATTAAAATATAAAAAGATTTTGGTAATAATTGAAAAAGTTGTGCCAAAAAATATTAAAGAATAATTAAAAATAAGTAAAAAAAATAGCAAAAATTATATTTTTATGATAAAAAAAAGATATAGACAGTTTTGAAAAGAGAAAAACGTGAATTTTAAGAAAAAAAAAATACGTTATATTGATTCATTCCAAAAAGTATAATTATTTGTATGAGTGAATTGGGGGCATTTATATATATATATATATGTGTGTGCTCGGAAAAATAATATCGAAGATATGTTGGATTTTTTTCCTTAAAAATGCAACGAAAATATTTTATATTTTATATACATATAATAATTTTAACATTATTTACTCACGATCTATAACTCCAAACAAGAAAATAAAGTTATCATTCGCCAAGACGCTTCTTTAGCAAAAATACTTTTTCTAACAATGAATATATGTTTTAAGAAAACAATATATGTACTTGAATATAGCATCAATAAACTTACTAAAAACGAATTTTCAATTTCGGCAAAAATTTACATTTGACGAGTCCAAATCACCCAAGTCACCCAAGTCAAATTTTTGTTGCTTTACAATTAGCGTCAAAACAATAATGAAATAATTGCATCAAAGCGATCGACAGAGGAAAATTCCAAATTTTTTATCCTCTTCTTCCCAGTTCAACAATATTAATTGTACAAAAATAGCAGCCAACTAAAATTTTCATCTGAGTCCAAATGACCCACTCATGTAGTTGAGAGTTAAGATCATATTTAAAAGATCGAATCTCTTATAAAATTAAATGTCCAATATACTTATTAACCTTAAATTGAATTTATAATTATCTATTATTATAATTAAAAATACAGAGTGATCATTATTGACCTCTTTTATTTTTTATATTAATATTCTTTGTGAAAAATAGGATTTCGAAATTTTTTGATTTTTTAATAATTATATCTTTTATATCTATATTGATAAATTTGATTTTCATTACTTTCTTTGTTACAGCAATTTATTTGCTTAATTCTTTTAGCGAATAAGGCCCGTTTTCACTCTAATGTAAGATTAAATTTTAAATTTCGTTGAACTTACTGCTTACCTTTTTTTAATTCTTAGAATTAGAAAAAGATAAAGAGTAAATTAAATTGAGATTAAAGTTAATTTTACACGCAAAGGATAAATTTGCTGAAATATCTAAGAATTTAACTAGTTACAGATTAACTATTATAGTTACAGAAAATAATTTTGTCGGAATATCAAAATAATTACATAAGAATCTTAAGTACGAAGAACAATGCTGTAAAAAGTTTTGACATTCTAGCAACCAGTCTTACATAATTATTTTAATGATTCGAAGTTATTTGTATCTAGCTAAATTTTTATCAGCAAAATCCTTTTCGTATATATATATATATATATATATATATATATATATATATATATATATTACGTACATATATATATATATTTCGTACATATATATATTATAGTAAACCTAAAAGATTGATACTTCTAGTGCTAACAAGTCAATCCTATTAAATTAATTTTATTCATTTGCATTGCATTTATTTATTTTTTTTAATCAAATGCGTGTATTTTATAATATTTATCTGTTATAAATTTTAAATATCTTTATAATCGCGAGACACCGGCGATATTATTGGTGCCTGAAGGAAATCGATCGCTCGTTCGCTTTCGGAGGCTCGTCTTGCGCACGCCGGAGGTCGAGGATGAACGTAAATACATACATAAATACATACGGCCGTCAGATTTGCATAGGTCGAACACGAGGTTGAACTCCCCGGCGCTTTTACGGCACGGGTTATCCCGCGGCGCGCTCGCGGTAGCGTGTCGCCTATGAAATTGATACCCGTCATCGGATTGCGCTGACGTAAGTGTAATGTTCGGTGAAACGCGCGATTAGGCACCCTCCGCGGCGTGTCCGAAACGGCAGAATATTGTCGTAACGATAGAACAGCACGTCATTCGCCCACCGGGCCGTAACGGCCGATAACACCCTACGCCTGAGGGAGGGAAAGAGGGAGACTACCGTAATTTTCACTTATCCTCGGCGCAAACCGTTTCAAAGTATCGAGTATAGCGCTGAGATTTCCTCCAGGCTGCCGCAGTTTACGCTACTCATTCGAGTAAACGTTGCTCGATATTGAGATATATTGTAGTCGTTGAAACAAGTGGAAGGATACTTTGCGGAAGTTATTCGTTTTCTTTATTAATGTATCTATAGAATATATAAAACTCTTAAGAAGTGCCACCTTCGGAATGCATTACAAGATGTCTTACTTTTCAAAAAATCTCGAAATTTCATCTATTAAATTCTTATCGAAATAAACAAGCGATTAGAATCGTTGCTTCAGGGATTGTTAATTCTCATAATTTAAGCGTAGACGTTCCATTAGCAATCACGTTCTTAGTCTACGAGAACCTTTACGAGGATTTCAGGAAAGCATAAATTCGTTATTTAGTCATTTGCGGTACAACGTCCTAATGGCGGCAATTACCTGCACGACCGTCGTCGTCGTTATTGTCCATCGGGGGGAGGTCGTGCGCGTGTATCCGTATATTATGCCACATGTAACGTAATATATGCGCAACATGCCTGTATATTACACGCGTTAAACGCATAGATACACGCAGTCGGTCGGCTTTCTTCCAGGCCGCTCGTTAATGAAGCGGTGCTCGGCTCGTATTCCTCTCGTCGGGCCATCCTCACTTCGTCATTACGCGAGACACAATCTCTGGGGTCTGGTTCTGGAATTTCGTACCACCGCCACTCGACCCAATACGAATAATGTCACTTTCTGTGTAACCGTGGAAAATCGCAAAGCGATCCTCTCGCGGCGTGTGGCTCGCGTGAAATTCTGATAAATTGCCGCGCAACACTTAATTCTCAATGCGCTTGACCCTATATACGAATTTTTGTGTCACACGAAAATAACGATTTTACTGAAATATCTTAAAATTTAGCTAGATAGAGATCTGAAGATCTACTTTTGTTACATTATCGAAATAATTATGCAGGGCACTCGAATTGATTACCGAAACTCTTTGCAGTATCTATCATTCATCATGTTTCAGCGTCATAATTATTTTGATGGTTCAATAAAATTATTTTCAGATCTATATCTAACAAAATCTTTAAATATTTCAACAAAATCATTCTTTCCCTGATAATTTCTAATTCAATTTCGCGCAATGTAAATGACATTCGAAGTAACTTGAAAATTTTTTGCGGGTGCCGTCTAAAATACGAATGCTAACATAGCTTGAATTAACACAATTTCATTTTGCTGCTAAATATTTTTTCTAAAAATCAATTGTTTATGAACAAAATGTGCCCAAGGAATCGTAATTTCTTGCAAAATGCGCGTCCCTTCCTTGATTTACGAGGAATTCCTAACGCTTAGAAAGAGAGAGAGAGAGAGAGAGAGAGAGAGAGAGAGAGAGAGAGAGAGAGAGAGAGAGACGACGTACGTACGTACGTACGTTCGTTCGTACGTACGTACGTACGTACGTACGTAGTAGTACGTTACGTTACGTTACGTACGTACGGTTACGGTTTACGTTTCGGTTTACGTTACCGT
>NW_012130084.1:1444461-1452748 GCF_000143395.1 Atta cephalotes
AGAGAGAGAGAGAGAGAGAGAGAGAATCGACTCGAGTTACGCTTCTTGTCACGGATCGAACATGTGACATTTCGTGACTGCGGGTACTTTTTTGTTCGCCATACAAAACGTCTTCAGGATTCTGCGCAATTAAGCGGAATCCTTGGTCGTACCTCATAAATGTACCTCATAAATGTTTTCATTGATAGTCTTAACTATTCGAAGTACTTTTTACAGAATATGTAATACCGTCATTATCCTACATTAAAAACATTCTCAAGCCAAAATAGAACAAAAATATATAATATCTTAATTTTCAACTAGACTACTTTTAGCTGTGTAGAAGCATGATTTTCCATTGTATTTTAAATTACGTAAAATTTATGAACAAAATATACGTGTATTTAATAGAATTCTCGAAAATCAAATAACAATAAAATATTAATAAACGAGCAATGAGAGCATTAATACAGCGCAGTATTTAGAGCGCAATACATATAATATATTCTAATAAAATAATTTTATTAATTAAGTATCTATACAAGCTTCTTGAACGTTTCGGTTTCTTTGAAATCATCATCAGCAATGCCGTATATAATTTACTATACAATGTCTTAGCAATATATAGTCCGTAGATGTTGGAAATAATTTCTATGTTAGACAGAGGATGAACATACTTCTACTTCCTAGGTGAGAATTGCCGGAATGTCTCTTCTGTTTAAGTGACTCTAACTTTCGCTTCCATAGATCACAATTCAAAGCGCCATACGTTATATTACAATAAATAAAAATTTTAATTTTACATTAAATATAAAGATATTGTTACAGATATTATTCATGTGGAAGTCAGATACGTGATGGTTTGAAGGAAATCGAAATGAAATTCAAGAAATTTGTATAGATACTTAATGTAAAATTATTGAGAATGTATTATATATATTGCGCTCCAAATACCGCGCTGTATTAATGCTCTCATTGCTCGTTTATTAATATTTTATTGTTGTAAAATTTAAAGTATCTCTTAGAAAAAAATGTAATCTTATTTATTTATTTCGACCGTCGATGGCGAACTTGCATGACGACGAAATTGTTTTATCCGATATTCTCGTCTGAAAATGGAATATTCGAACGGATGTATATTATAGCGCATGGCCGGTCAGAACGATGATTCGCCAGCGTGGAATTTGGAGAATACCACGCCGCGTTTTTCGAGAGAACATCCCTCGTATAAAAATAGTCCGCCCGATATTACACGCGGCTTCCTCGCGCGAATACCGTTGTTGCTCTCATACTAGAGCGGAAAAAATGGCGATAATACTTCGCATCGTACGCTGAGATAGAATCTCTCTCTAATGTCTAGAGCCACTATCAATCGCAGCTTCTGAAAATTTGCAGTTTATCTTCATTTTCTAGAGAAAAATCTTGATTCAAGTATTTGTAAAATGTTAATTTTTTTATATTAAATATATTAAATGTATTTAAGAGGTGGCTAAATTAAATTTTATTAACTTTTAATAAAAATATCTCCAAAAAACAATAATTAATACCTTTTTATATTGCTAATTATTTAAATATATAATAATGATAATATATGATTAAAAAATATCGAGGCGAAGAGATCGTAGCTGTCACAAATGTCGAATTATAATTTATGTTTTAAGTTTGAAGTTTGAATGTTCCAGTTTAGAGAGAGTTAAAATGTCGAGTCCATCGATGTTGAACTATTTCCGCGGCGTGCGAACTATCGTTACGGTAAACAGAAAATATCACTAGCGTCAAAACGGCGCGAAGTAGCGCGTTAACTCACGGGCTTTAGGAGTTTGTTATTTCGGTTTTGGCGTTAACTCCCGCGAGCCAACGACAAGAGACATTCGCCAGACCACCCTGAAATCGTTTTTCTCCTCTCTCTCTCTCTCTTGTGTCCCTTCCACCAGTTACTGACTTTCTACATTGCGTCGTGACCAATAGTGCCTGATGGTGCTAAGCCTTCAGGCACGAAAATAACTAAAACGCATGGTGTATTACAGCAACAGCGTGATGTAAGATTTTCCACGGTATATATATTCCACGGGAACAGAAAAGACTGCATTGGCACGCGCTATCGAATAATTCGATCTCGATGCACTGAAAAATTGGAGCTAAAAATTTTTTTTTAATGGAATAGTAGTCTTATATTTTACAGATGACTTATTTTCGTGATAGTCCTGACAAAGAAACGTGAGAAAAAAATAAATCGAAAATACGCGACAGAGCAGCGCTATGACGAACTCTAAGTCTGGTAGCAGAATTGTTTTTATGAAGCTTAGGGACGGATCGAATCGCGCACGCGGCCGCGATTAATCGGATGGAATTCGTGTCGCAACCTCACCGTAGCACCGTCGAGGACGATCAAAAAGTCCTTACCGCGTATCACGGTGAACGGGATGCGCAGAGCGAGCACCCAACGAGAGAAGTTCCTTTTCTCTTCCCGAGCATCTTCCCTCTTAGCGGGCCGGTTCTTCTACAAGAAACACTTTCAATGGACCACACGCGCGACGACCTCGCGCTCGACGAGTGCGCTTCTTACAGGGTCAGGGGCTTATGTCATCTATCTTAGGGAGCTGCACTCATATTCAGCCGCGGCGACACTCCAATGCACCGCTCACAGTGGGACCTTTATCCACCGAAACAGCAGAGAGGCTTTTAGGTTCCGTGCGCATCACGATGTAATGAGCGATGAAATGGATGAGCTCGTTTATTAACCCTTTCTATTGTGCTCTACTCTCAGTTTAAATGTTTATAGCAATCGGGATTATCTTTCATTTGTTATAATTATAAATTTTTAGAAAGAGATTATTTTAGTCACGAAGTAGTTTTTGAACTTAAAATAACAGTGAAGAGTAATTTTTTAAATATATAAATAGATTCTTTTTGCTAATCGCTACTTTGAACATTTCCGAATTATAATGTTTATCACTATATATGTCTGTCATGTAAAAAATAAATAACTTTGTCTACATGAAACATATTATTAATTATCTAACGTATATTTCAGATTTTAAATTGCTGGTAAATAAGATTTAACATCTTGATGTAATCTACGGAGTTTACATATTTATTTTTTAAGTTGACACATATAAACTAATATATAATATAAATAATTAGGTATTACGAATTAAATATCAAGTAAAGAAATTAAAAATATCACGTTTATTGCTTGAGAAACAAATTAATAGACATGTACATGAGAGTTTAAGCACAATAATTAACGAATTCGTAGCAATGACAACAATGTTATTACAAATTTTACTTTAAAATAGTATGATCGGTGACTTTAAGTATTGACTACAAAGTTCAATGTTTATAACTTGTTCTTTATTACTTGCGAATATATAATTTTTAAGGAAATATTTATTAGCGTAACGAATTTTGTGTTGAAATAAATACAGGTGATTTTTGTTTCGATTTGTACAATTAGCTGATTTTATTGTCAACGAGACGATTCCGATAAAATCGCTGTGCCGTTTCATCACATCGTTATTTCTTCCGCGTCAAGGATACAGTTGCCATATATCGGAAGTAATAAGCGACAAAAAGAAAGAGAAATACTAGCTATAAATTAATCTTTAAGTACCACGTGAAAAGAAATTTATATTGATGGTTATCGCTTTTAGGAACTCATTTTGAACAATAAGATGCATTTAAAAATTGCGTATAAATGTATACTATAAAAAGAATATATATAAAAGTGATTTATTCTAATAATTAATTTATATATTTTTTTAATTAATAGATATTTTATTATGTATTAATCCTGTCTAATCAAGACATTACCATAAAGTTATAAATCATGAAAGATAAAATGTTTACTCAAAATTATTATTTATTCCTGATTTATTATATAAAATATATTGAGTAAATTCAGCCAAGAATCTGTAATCAGGCAGAAAAACAATTGACATATTTATGGGACATGCGTAACTTGTTATCAATAAACTGATGGAATATGCAGGAAAAGCGAGTGTCTTGAATAATATCGACTTTGTTTTTCATTACAGTGGCCTACGTGGTTTTTCCGCCCAGATCTTCCACTTGGCACGCCGCTACCGACGAGTCACGTTCCAAATTCGAGTAACGTTCCTACTTCGTCGCCTCTGCCATCTCGGACGCATCTGGATGTTCCGAAAGGACCGGAGCCTCCTTCCAACAGCAACAAAGTCCATGGACAGACGCCAACGATATGCACAGTGAGTGACACGTTTGATTATTTGCGATTTGATTCTGCTAACTAGACCGGAATAATTATGCGACTGTGTCTTGTCAGTATAGAAATCTTACAAGTGACCGAATCCAAAATATTGAAAACTTGTGGCAAGTCAAACAAGTCAAAAATATGGTCTATGTTTATGGCTAAAAATTTTGGAAACGTATATTTAATTAATTTGATAGAATCTGAAAAATTGTAAGTTAATAGTAATAAATAGTTAAAAAGTAAATAAAAACGATAATAGCTATATAAAAATTTAAAAATCTTGAAGGGAGAAAAATATGATATAGGTATCGAAAAAAATATTTTGCCCTTCTTTAAAAAATTATATTTATAACAACGATGTCTCAATATTTGATCAGTACTAATTACTAATAATTATTTTAAAATCTGATCGATTATTAAATCACTCAATAATAGTTAAATGCCGATAATATGCACGGTAAGCGATACTCATTCGCTCGTTGGCGATTTTAATTAATGCACAATATCGTTAGTGGCGTCGATTATTCTCGATTATAATTGTTATTAATTTATTTGACCGCAACTTTATGCCATTACAAACGCACGAGTGCGTAAAATTGTAATGCAATTCTATCCCCAGTCAGTGTCACGTTATTTAAAATAAGTGATTAAATCAATTCGATTTTTTTGTACATCTTACGATCGCATAACAATGACTTATGTGGGGCGAAGTTTTGCTATCCGACAAAAACGCCAGTTAACTTGTTCTCTTGAGCTGGTAATAACGCATAATGAGCAATAATTTTGTATAAAATTATGGATATATTTGTATCACGCGTGTGACGAGTAAGTTTTATAGCCTTCAGACGAGGTCGATTGTCATTTGTATACATTCAATCCGATCGCGTTTGATCACCGGTCACGGAGCGAAATAATTTTCATCGTGAACGATGCGAACCTAGTACTTTGTCGCGATAGCGTGCTGACAAGTGACACCGACAACTGAAATACGCGCTTAGCACGAAACGATATTCTCTTGCTTGCAAGCTGTGATTTTGTCTTTTACGTCATAACTATAATGATAGTGACGTTCGCTTTGTTGACATCGAGCGACCACGACCCTAATACTTTTTTGCTTTTACAATCGCAATGGTTTTTTTTTCGCCGCAACATCAATATCATAAGAAGAATGATAAATATACATTTCTCGTTTTTTTAAACGCCTGTTTATTGCAAGTGATGCAAGTGGTAAATTAAAGGAATATTGACAAAATACTCGAACATAAGACAAGTTAAAATATTGTAGATATCATCTTTCTAGGTATCACAACTTACACTTGGAAAAAAATCTGATTGCATTAATTAGAATTTTGATTGATATAATTCCATTTTCAGAGATCTTCAAAACTAATAACTGTGTCACATTTCTCAAAAAATGTTAAATTTTTTAATTTACGGTTGTTTCGACTTCTAAACCTTGAGAAACAGATAAAAAAGATATAGGTCTAATATTTTTTTATAAAGTTTTGCTCTACAATATAAATTGAAAAAGAATTTGATGATAATTATTAGATATTAAGTGAAATAATTTCAATCAAGTGTTCAGTCAATATAAAAATAATTTTACTTTTTAATGTTTAGTATTACCACAAACATACAATAATATATCAATTGTATAATATAACAATTGCTGAATATTTAGAAAATAAAAATTATTTTTGGTTAAATTAATCGAAGATTTGATTAAAATTATTTTACTTAACATTTGATAGCTATATTAGCAAATTTTTTTTTCAGTATCTCTACAGTTCGTCAAAAGGGACAATTCCAACAATTTCTTTACACAATAAAAAAATTTGTGTATTTGTGTTGGAAACAATCCATTCACGTTTGTGTTAATAGTTTGTGTTGAATTTTTTAACATATTCAAGTATTAATTTAATATAATGTAATTATATTATTTAAAAATTTTTTGTGAAATTGATGTTCAATATTTTTTAGTGTCGAAACACAATTTATGAGTAAGTGAACAAGTAACATAAAAATAATGTTTTAAAACGTAAATTCTAAGAAAAAAATGAAATAAAATCCGTGTTAATTTAACATATCATAAATATTAATTTTTTGACAAAAAAAATATGCTTTCACGGTTTGTTTACAAATTGTGTCGATGTTAACTTTCTTTGTATTTATTCTCTTACATAATATTTGTGTTACCTTCTAACATACTCATCTGTGTAAAATTAACTCAAAAATTTGAATGGATCGTTTGGGACATGCGATTTATGTTAAATTCAACACAATTTTTCCAACTGTGTGTCAATGTATTGTCTTTATTATCTTACTTTATTTTCAATGGTACGATTGACACCAAACTATCCTATCGACGCGACCTTCCATCCTCGCGTTATTCAGTCGCCGGAACTCATTCCGAGCTGGGAGGCGCACAAGCTTAACGATCGGCGACACGGCATAGACGTGCCGGTCGTATAAGTTACGGGACCGACGTGGAACACGATCGATATTCAATTTACAGTTTTGTCACAACGGTATTGCGTGAGTTTCGTGGAAAAGTGGTGCCACGTTGACGTTATTACACCGTGGGAGTCATTGCGGCAATGCCGCTATTGGCGTGGACTGAAACTCTGAAAACCGCGTGGGCGACGAGCGCCTCGTTAGAGCGCTGTCGTGGCGCTCGTTAGCGTGGACTATGCGTCTCGTCGACCGTTACAGAGTCATTTAAACGCAATATTTAATAAAGGCACGCGTGCGAGACTCGCGAACAGTGTACCCTCCATAACTGCGCCGGGGGAGCCTCGGTCGGCTTCCTTCTCTCCTCTTCCGCCTCCTCTTCCTCCTTTTCCTCCTCTGTTATGATTGTTATCCACCCGTCGCGTAAATCGCGACGCCCGGATATTAATTATCGCGCGAGATCGCGAGTAGTCGCGCCGAATGATCGATCTGGTCGCCGCGATTAAAGACGGCACTTGAGTGGGCGGAGGAGGCAATTTATATCAGCCCACGGGCGTGTATAAGTCACGATGTGTTTGGACGCATGTACCGTATCGAAAATAATTTTGTCTGGGATTAATTAACCTTTGAAACGTGCAAAGCGATTGCAATATGTTTAACGATGCTGCCTTAGATACAAATGGCAAAAAATGTTATCAAACTACTCGCAGATCAAATTTGGATTTAAATTTATTTTTAAAAAATTCTACTTCATTAAGAAAAATGTTTCGATTGTACCAACAAGAAGTACAAACAAAACGAATTTTAATCATATAAATTAGAATTCTGGTTATCTCAATTATATAGAGTTTCATGATTTTAACTACAAGTGTTTAATTTGTGCCTATCTGATTCGATCTATCAAAATTCCAATTAATAAAATAAGACTTTTTCCAGAGATAAAAACTTAGTAACAATTTAACGCGAATATTTTCTCGAAGATCAACTTTGCAATATGCAATTTTGAATTTTTCAAAATTCATTTTCAAAAGTTTCCGTAAAGTACGTTCCGAGTTTAAGACAGGCAGCGAATACAATATGCAATTTTGGATTTCTTAAAATTTTTGAAAGTTTCCATAAAATATGCCGAGTTTAAGACTGACAGCGAATACATGCCGAGCTCGTGAAAGATCGAGCAGTGTCATTTTCGGAGTTTATTTCTCCTCGTTCGTAAGTTTACGACGCGTGGAAACAGCGATCGCTCGGGCCTATTTTTATTTCTCTCATGAGTTATCCGCAGCCACTGCTGCCCTATTTATTCTCATTGTAGTCGCTCGTTGGCAGAGAGCTCATAAGGCAGCATGGTATTATCTGCGAACGTTACTATGTATTTTCCACGTGCTCCATATCGACGCGCACGGTCGCGCTAATAAATGTGCGTTTGTAAAAAAAAATTGTTCCGTTCCGAGAAACAGTTATTGCAAATTGCGACCGTGCGGAGGTACCTCTACCTATATATCTACCGCGCGGTTACGCGATCCTCGATATTCTATCCGGATCGTTAACGGCGATAACGCGCAGTGATTTTATTTCGGAGGATCAAGAGAGATATTCTCTTCTCTCTCTTCTCTTTCTCTCTCTCTCTCT
>NW_012130084.1:1452768-1473795 GCF_000143395.1 Atta cephalotes
GTACGTACGTACGTACGTACGTACGTACGTACGTACGTACGTACGTACGTACGTACGTACGTTACGTTAGTTACGTTACGTTACGTACGTACGTACGTATATACTACTCTCTCTCTCTCTCTCTCTCTCTCTCTCTCTCTCTCTCTCTCTCTCTCTCTCTCTCTCTCTCTCTCTCTCTCTCTTTGCGCACACGGCTGCTCGCCGAAATTCGAAGCACGCGGCGAGCCTTAACCCTCGACTACCATTTCGATTCGGATAACATAACTGCTACGGTAAAGGAATCCAGTTCCGATCTCTAATAGAAATGGCGCAGTATTTCATGCGTATGGCAAGTATTGTTGCTCCGAACTCTTTATTTTTCCATTATTTAATAAATGGGCGAAGTTGACAGACTCGTTCCCGAGGTATAGATCCTAATTACCGCGTTAATCGCGGAAGAGAGAATTCACTCTTCTTATTTTTATCATGGGCGGTGCAGTATAGTACTCGCCTTTCTGGATACAAGAGTTTGCGAATTATTCTTTATTACGCGTGCTCGCATTTCAGTTAAATCGAGCGTCTAAATGCAACCGGTATATATAAAAGATATCATGCGCTTCGGAAACATTTTATCTACGCGCACGGCCGAAAGTAGAATAAAAATGTATCTTATCTGTTAGAGGGTAACGAATTTATCGCAGCAGAGTTATACGGGCGCAGTTTCGAACGCGATATTTTTAGCGAGATATCGATGCAGTTAAATCGCGAGAATGGAGCTACCACTCACTACTCCTTCCGTACGTTGCGAGACTCTCGTAGCCAACAAATGTTTTAAAGTATTAGAATTTTTACGGTTATGGATTTCGTATTAAAATTGTGTTAATCTCTTAAGTCATAATAATATAAAAACTACAAAGTTAATTAAAACATATAGATTAATTATTGAATATTGATATATACATTATTAGTGCGATAATGTATTTACTTATTATTATAATTAATGCACTTTATTTAATTGAGATGATATCAATAATTGATATATGAAATTTTTTATACATATATATATTGTTGACAGTATTATATAAAGATTTTTTTTCTCTTCAACAATCGATTACTTATTGTACAAATAAATTAACTATTAAGTAAATAGCGAAAATAAACACTTAAGTATTGACGTGTGAAAAACCGATTTATTATTAATACTAAGTAATTATAAAGTTTTTTTTAAATAAAATCTCTATAATTGATCAATGTTGGAACTGTCTTAAGAAGCACTTTTTATGCGAAATTGCTTACTCATTGGCAACAATTAGTCATGTAGTAAATAACACAGATCGAACAACTGTTGACCGATCGCAACGAGAAACCAGCTTGAAATTAACGATTGAGTAACGATACCTAATCACGATTGACGTGAAAATTTCAAAGTAAGATGTATGAAGTGCAAAGTAGGTTTTGCAAGTTCACTTGTCGTACCGCATGTGTGTTTTATGTACATACCGGTTGTTAAACTGGGACGACCGCGGGGCAAAATCTAATTGCACGGCTGCTTAATTAGATCGTTGGCACTCGCGCGGTTTCGTCGTGCCCTTCATGCCAAACTCGGTCGGTCCTTAAGATATGGATCGGCCTTAATTCACCGCGTCCACGGGATTAATCTCGCTCGCGAGTGCCGCGGCGCGCTCTAAAATTAGCGCGAACGTCAATTGAGCGCAGTGACTGCACGCGTCGGAATATATATATGGTATATATATATATATATATATTAGCACACATCGATTACTTCATATATGCTTTTTTCCTCTTTCTCTTCCTATTTCTCTTGTTCTCTGTCTCACGTGTGCGATATAAACGCGTGTAAACTAGCGCCTTGCGTAGCGATCGCGGACGACTTATCGGATTCGCCGCGGGCTGTTCTAAGATGGATTTCATTATCACGAGGTGTCTTTGATCCCGTCTTGTAAACGCGTTTTCATTTAACCAATGGGATAATGGCAGTCAGCACGATAGTCGTGCTCGAATTATAGACTTGTTTACACGAGAGAGTTAAGAATTTTATTTCTAAAAAGAAAGAAAGATCAATATCACTTTTGTAAAAATAATATTGATATCTCCATTTTCTATCATACATGCAGCATGTAAAGCTGAATATCATTAAAATGAGAATATTACTCGCACCAACGGCATCGCATTCCTATGGCTACAAATGTAATCACATTTAGCGTCGGGTAAAAAACAGTTTATGCTTGACGCAGGGTATACTAAATGCATATACTTTATTCGCGCGACAGTGAAGAAGTGACTTTTTAGTTAATAAGAACATCATCAAGATTACATTTTGTAACATGCATTCGATCTGCATGATTATCCGTATCGGCACGAGACGTTTTGCATAATGGCATCTCGTACGAATTCATTACGCGACTTTATACTTTAGGTTGGCGCTAGAGAAATGCAGATTCGACGTTTAGAGCTCCCGCATGCTACGAAGTTTCTTTCTGGGATACTTTAATTTATACGCCAATAAAATGTCCGTGAGATTTGTTGAGCACGCTTTACGAGATGCTTATTGAATGTCGTACAGTGTCTCTATCATTAAATGAGAAAACATTCGCATCCTCTTTTGACCTTCGATTTAATTCGAATATAGCAATTTTTTTCGATTTCCTTTTTTATTTTACTTTATAATTCACGTATTTCGTATATAAAATCCGAGACAATTTGTTTTGTAAATATTAGGCAATTATGTCTATAGACAATAAAAATAATTTTTCAAAATTAAGTGCTCTGAAGCGGTCTATTATGACAATCATTATATAATACTTGATATTATACAACACTATTAGAAATCAAGAGAATAATGGCACCCAATTCCTTGAGTTATAACAACATTTTATTTTTAATTTTCATATGTATCAAAATGTAAATCAATCCGTTTCTGTAGTTGTTTCGAAGTAAACAACGTTTATATTGACACATTTAAATGTATTATATTTTCATATATATTTTTTCATATATATTTTCATATATATTTTCATATATATCAAAATGTAAATCAATCCGTTTCTGTAGTTGTTTCGAAGTAAACAACGTTTATATTGACACATTTAAATGTATTATATTGACAATTATATATTGATGCGTTTGATAAATAAGTAAATAATAAATTAAATCTGAGTAATTTAATACATCTTCTTGATTGAAACAATTCAACTTCATTATTTTATTAAATCTTATAGGATGTGGAAAATACAACCTATAGAAGCCAGTGCCTTAACGGTTTGGATCTTAATTGCTTATATGATTCTGTGTAAATTTATACTTATATTACGTATGTAGTCCTTTGAAATGCGTGTCGAAATGATTTTATTCCATTATTTTAGTTAAATTAACGACATATTGAATACGAGCAGTGACGACTTATAGAAATAATAAAAAATAACTTAAATTGGATGTAATTTGACATTATGAATTTAACAATGTTTATTGATTGTTCAGAGATTGTTTTGAATTGTTTGAAAGGAGCATCAGTATTGTACAAAAATGATTATACATTAATAATTGAGTACCTATAGGTTGTTTTGATACAGAATGTGATACATTAGAAGGAGACGAGGAAGAATTTTCATGGCGCAACGCGCTCGGCCGCAAAATAAGACAGTATGCGTCTTGTTATTAGCTATTTGACTGACGGACAAAAAACGCAATAATTTCATCGGCCGGCCTTAACGACGAAGCCGTGACGACAAAAAGCTCAATCTATCAAATTGTCACTGGCCTTTCTATTCCATAGCTCCGCGCCTTTCCTAATAAGCAATCTTCTCGGGGACCTTACCGTAAACCGTCATCCACCAGCTGAATGGATTCCGGACCGGTACCGACCGACCATCTTCGATCGCAGGGCCGGTTTCTTGCTTCTTCGACGAGCTCGCCGCGAATCCTCGATTACGATTTTTCTAAAAATATTGATTTGGTACAATCAGTTTTAAAGACGACAAAAAGGACTTTATGGTTAGTGTTAATTAATCATAATATGTGCATCCATTTTCTTCCCCACGAAATAAATAATTTTAAACAGCGTTAAAGAGTACTGATAAAACATTGACACAAAACACTAATGTAATACACGCGGAAATAAACACATATTTCAGAGATAATTATTTCTACGTTGAAATATACATATTTTTTAAATACGATCTCGAGCCTTCTTAATTTATCTTCTTTGGATCGCTGGATATTTTCATGGACCTCCTGACGTGACGCTTCTCTTCCGTGCGGCTGATATTTAAATCTAAGTACTCACGCTCTCCAATTTACTTTTAGCCGTGCTTTGCGTGCGCGGGCCACCGTCCCTGGACATACACATTACATAGCTAGTGTGTTCTCTCGGAACATGTACACTGGCTACCAGATGCCAGGCACGAATCGACGAGAACCGCTCCGTTCCGCTGCGCCGGTAGTCGTCATCGCGCCGTCGTCCGAAGACGGACAACCGGCGGTTAATAACCAGCCGATTTTGTTGTCCTCTTTTGCGGCCGGCGAGCGTTGCGGCGCAGCGCGGCGCGGCGCGATGCGGCTCCGAAGTCACTTTGCTAATAAGTCATTTGCCATGCTGTGTTGGATGTCGCCGCTTGCTTATGAAGGCGTCCCTTCATGGCGCGCGCACAAAAGGATGTTTCATTAACCTAAGACATTTTATCGCGGACAGTTAATTATTTCCAAGAAGCGATACACGGAGTGCTGCGTGGGGCGCCGCGGCGCTCCGGATTTTATATTTCGCTCTCTTTTCTATACCGATCGCCAAGCAAGACAAGACGACAGCTGGTTGATTGGCTATTGCGGTCGGATTTTGGCGAAGCATAAATTTTGTCCTCGCGTTTATCTTCATCCAATTCTTCGAATAAATTGGAATAAATTTTTTTATGTGACGAGGATATCGCGATACATGTGTAAATGTAATAAAAGTTGTTCTGTATTTCTTTATAGTGATTCAAATATGTCTCAAACTACGTTACGTAAGCAATATTATTAGCAATATTAGAGCACTGTTAGTTCAAAGGAGCTATGATAATCTAATCCGTTGAGTTAAATATTTTGTTATTTTTAACTTCCATTTATGTCAAAATGTAAATCATTGCATTTCTGTTGTTGAATTGCTTGCTCTAAATTCTTTGGAATGATATTTAACTTTAAAGAGTGAAAATTGACTTTGAAAAAGAATAGTTCAATTTTCAATCTTGAATGCAATTTCACTCTTTAGAAGAGTCGAGATTCACTCTAAAAATTTTAAAGAGTAATTTCAAAGTAAGCGACGGTCATATTAACATTAGTAAATAATATAAACTTAGTAAATGATAAATTTGAATCAAAAATCTATTTCTTGAATTACAAATTATTCAAATTCATTCGTTTTAGTTAAATTAATGACACATTGTAGTGTCGACCTACAGAAATTATTAAAAATAACTTAAATTGGGTACAATTTGACGTCATGAATTTAATCGTGTATCAATGTATATTTTTTCAACATTCACACTGCACTGTATTTTTGACACTTGACAAGTTCTCGAAAGATACCATTTATAATAAGTACGCTAGCGTGCGATATTCCTTTACGAGCGTAGATCCAGTTTGAGGGAAGGCAAAACTAATCTGCAAAGGATGCATACAACATTTTCGCGTAAAAGATCTTTATTTCCCGGGTGGACGAGCTTAACGACGTTCTCGGCGAGACGGAACCGATATGCCGAGAAGGCAATAAACAGGTCGCACTTGCACTGTGCGCGGATACGCAGTCAGTCTCTTATATTTTCCGATGCTGTGTCGAGCGGAGACCTCTGTTTGAAATCCACCTGCGAAAGCAGCAGCAACAGCGCGAATTTAATCGCGAAGTAGAACGGCTTCTCGCGTTTTTACAGACGCAAACATAGAATCGCGGTGGTCGCGGGTCGTTAGCGACTGTCTGTTTTTACTTCCTCCTTCTATATAACGCGCAATCGTTTTCTTTCGTTTCATCGTCTGAATGAGAAACTTCTCTCGATTGCCGTTAAAGTTTTTTCTCATTTTAAATTTAATGTCTCCCGTGAAGAAACATAAAATATATAAAGAATTCGTATTTTTTATTGTTGCGTTTTTTATCAAAGAATCCAGTTATATACTGATCTTAACAGAATTTAATAAATGAAGTTTGATATTTAATTTAATATTCGTAACGTCATATTTATAATTATGATTTAATTATGGAATATTCTGCTTTTTTTTACGATTTAATAATAAATATATGTATTAAAATATTTTCTGAATTTTAATTGAATTGAGAAGAAATTGAATATTCATGTACGCCTAAAAATGACTTAGAAAATAAATTGCCTACTTGTAGTAGAATATTTAATAGCTTTTTAACAATTTAAATTCGAAAGTATAAAAAATTTAAAAATATTTACTTGTGTACGCAAAGCGGAATAATTATGAAAATGAATTACTTTATATAAACGTATATTTTCGGTCAAAGCGCAAAGCTTATTTTCCAAATAAACATTGAATTTAGCAATTTCTTTTAAACACATAATAATTAATCGACCATTTAAATATTTATTAAACAAAATAATTTGTTCGTGTAAAAATGTATTTTCATTTCTATAAAATTATTATTAACTACTACTATAAAAATATATTGGGTTGTCCGGAAAGTTCGTGTCACAAAAGATTTAAATTTAATAAATGTATACTAAATAAATAAATCTTCTTTAAATCTTCTTATTCTCTATATTAAATCCTCTTATTTAAATCTTCTGCGTTTCAATTTTCCTTCAAAATCAGCACGAACTTTCCGGATAACCCAATACTACTACTGTAAAAAATACTACTACTATAAAAAATTACTATAAAAAATTATAAAAGTATTAGTCTTTCCGTGAGGAATTTCCGCAGTTAAAAAACAAGGTAGCGTATATGTTAAATACTACATTTATTCATGTCTTTCTACTGATATTAATAAAATAGATATTAATAAATATGCTGCACGTATAGAAAACTTCATTTTATAAATGTGGTATAAGATCAATATCTGTTTTCAACTTTTTCAGATCTTTTTAAAGATCTTATTTTCTAGTAAATAATCAAATGAAACCACTTTTAAATATTCTTAGTTATATATAGTTAAACTCTGTTTCATAACACACATATATATATCTATTGGGTTGTCCGGAAAGTTCGTGCCGCAAAAGATTTAAATTTAATAAATGAAATTAAAAATTTAAATCTTCTTCAATTTTTCTTCAAAATCGGCACGAACTTTCCGGACAATCCAATACATGTCAATTAGATAAATACTTATGGGAAATAATTCGAAATACAAAAAAGTAGCACGGTCTACAATTATTTCTTATTATGTTATATAATTAAATATTTCATGCTTGACTGTCATACGACACGCGGCGCTCGATGCTTGTGTTTTGCTTTATAATAGTGTTGCACTATTATGTGTACACAGTACACATTATCTTGCGTTATTATCGCGCGATATAATTGGACCCAACAACAGCGAAGCGAGATGCTGCATGTATCGTCATAATTCCTCGAAATGTGATCGAGTCAAGTATTGAGAAATACGAATTATTAATGACTTAGCTTTTACGCGATTATTTAAATTTCATGATTGATATATAGACATCGGCTATATTTGTTGCTTATTGAAAGTATTTCGCACAGTTTATTCGTTTTAAGGACACAGTTGTGACTTCCGTAGTTTCGACTTGGTTTTTTGATTAAATCTCCGGCTTTCTAAAAAAAATTTCCAGCTAACATACATATACAAAATTTTGATTACCTTTTTTGTTTTAAAAGCGTCGATTTCCTTCTAGTTTTTTGGAAAAATATCTTTGATGGGAAGGTTAGATCTGATATCTTTTTAGAGAATGCATTATGGAAAACAATATTTATAATATAAATTTTTATAATAGCAATCGTCTTTACAAGATTACAGTTATCTTAGAGATTAGAGAATTGTTTCTGTTAAAAGACACAAGTAACATAATGTAATAAGAAATGTAATTAAGAAACAGATAATAAAGATAAAAAAGAAATATAATAGGAATGAAGAAACATTAATAGGAATTAAAAATTGCGATGTACAATCATATATTATATTAATTTAAATTAATTTAGTAGTAGCTAAATTAAATAAGAATAAATACTTTATAGATGTGTATCACAATATAAAGTATATTAAATGTCGTCTATTCTTAGACAATGCGATGAAAATGAAAATAAAGTCATATCTCTTCGATGTTCAGCAATAAAATCGACATTTAAAGCAAGAAGATTGATGTAGTAAAATAGAAGGAAAGGAGAACATAAGAAGAGGAAAAAATAAATTTGTTTTTTGTCTTGTTTGTTATTGCCGGCAAATTAAAGTGTTATATTTTAACTAAATGATATGTTTATTTACTAACATTTTCAATTTTTAATTTATAATGATAAATCTTTGACTCGTAGCCCTTTCCTTTTCGTTTTAAAAAAATTATTTTGAGCCTTATTATCAATATTGTTCATTGAGTTAAGGACGTTCTCCGAAAAAATCCATTTTCTTTAGATTTTTCTGAAACTTATAGAATAAGTTTGTTTCCTGAACATGTGCTTTAAAACTCAATACTCGGAGCGGGATTAAAAATCGAAATATTCCACTTCAAAGTTGAAGCATTTAAAATATATATATATAGGATCCCTATCTAAAGCTTATTCGAAAGGTCTTTTTATTCACTATAAAAAAGTTTTTTTAACAATTTTTTGAAACAATGAGATATAAAACTTGATATCACAAGGAATAATATGAAATCTGAATATGGCTTCCGGTATTCGTTTTTAAGAAATCATTAAGCAAAGTAAGTAACACAGTAAGTAAAGTCGCTATTTTTTCGACCGGCGGAAGTAGCGAAGAAGGGAGGCATTTCATATTGTATAAAAACCTTGTATAAACACATTCACACATTTATGGAATATCTTATACTATATAAAAGTGAAATAAATTTTCATAAAAATTTTCATAATGGTGAGCACTAATGTGCTCATTAGGTTGAGCATAACTGCAGTCGGAGAACGTCCTTAAATATTTCGTGACGACATAACTTGGCAGTTACAAAACGCTCGGCATTTGGTGTTTAAACTTGCTTTGTTTTCTTATGACGCGCTATTGTATACAAGTGGTTACCTTGTTATTCCCGCGGCGAGGCTCGACCCGGCGGGCACTCTGTATGTCGTCACGTTATACCTAGAGACGCGATCGTGTCGAGTACTGCGAGACATTAAGCGTGATCATTGCCTACGAACAATGAGCGAACGGACCATAAGTCACGCAATTATTTAACCTCCGGCAGCTAACAACTTGTGAATCAAGACGATTGCTCGTCGATCGTCGCAGATACTTCACGCGGTTTATTCATTTCAGATAATCGGGAATTATAAATTGTTGTCTCGTCGTGATACACGTGATATTTATACACGTTATAATTACTACATTGCTTCAACAATGCTTTGGACACGGATATATCTCTCATGTAGCGAGACTAATTGAATTTTTCACCGTTTTAAATATGATTTTTTCATGACCATTCTCGGCTTGAAAGTGCGCCATAAAATATGCGAATCGAAATAATAAAAATGTCGCGATGTATGTCGCTCGTTAACTGTGTGTATAGAATATGTTTATATTTCGAGAAGCAAAAAAAACGTATAATATATAATACTATATAATAATATATTTATATTAGAAATGTATTATGCGTGTAATATGAGCTTCAATCTTACAATTTTGGACAATTTTTCTCCGTTTACGAAGAAATTGACATTGATCGCATCGTATTAGAGTGAAGTTATCCGCGTCACTTTCGGATCGGACGGACGCGGGACGGCTCGCGTTACGGATACTTATGAGTCGAATGGAATCGTGTTCCGTTAGATGTACTTAGCCTAGATGTATTTGCCTTCGTTTCAACGTTTTCATGTCGCGTAGTGTGAATTCAATGCTCGTGTGCATCGGCGATTTGTTGACCACGCGTAATCGTGAATTCATTTGAAATCTGTCGCGCTCGGCGAATTTAACCTCAATGTGCTTCTGAAAAGTGTTTCGATTCCCATCCGAGTGCTTCCTAGATACTATTTATTTTATTCTTGTTTAACACGTTAGATGAACAAGGAAAAAAATGATACATAGGTGGAACTCAAGACAACATAGCCCTGAATGTCGTTGGATCGCGGCGGTTAGTGCGTGGAAATTTCCTCTGCGCCGTTTCGTATGTGGCATTAGTTTGCGTGACGTCATGATTGCGAATCGTAGTTGATACGTTATCGTCGCGACGTACCTAAGGACGAGGTGCCGTCGCGTTCTATTATCGTCGGGAATGTTGTGTTCGATGTGCGTAATGAAGGAACCTGAGACCTGAAAGAATGATGGAGGCCTGGAGGCATCGGAGGAGCAAACATGGGTGAGTATCTGATTTATTATTTGTCATTTATAAAATGGTTCATTTTCTAAAAATGTTATTATCTTGTGTTATTATAGAAGATATATATACATTTGATTAAAGAATTTTATTTCACATTTGAGAAAAAAACTGAAAAATTCATGAAAAGTAATTTTTGAAACACCTATATTTATTTTAATCGCTGCTTTAATTCATATATATTTGTATTTTACAGATTTAATGTCTTTTTATAACTCCGTTGCTGCGCATCAGATCGGTGAGTCAAATCATACCCTGTTTTAAATTTGAAGGAATAGAGATGTGTGAAGAGGAACATTACACATTGCCGTAACATTTCACAAATTCATCATCATGAAGTAGAGGAGCTAGGATAGATTAGTACTTATTAGTGAAGTATATGTAAGTAATTCAGTATTTATTTATAAGATAAAATATAATAATTAATAATGTTAAATATTTTTTCAGAAAATATTCAGGAAACTATAAAAATATAATATATTAATAATGCTGTTTGTGCAATTTTTAGTATATCGTATTTTTAGTATATCATAACTGATGATCAAACTGAAATTTTTGATTTTATTGTTTAATTGATTAATGAAAAATATCAAGTAAATATAAGTAAAGCATGGGCAAATTGTTAATATTTAAAATTATTAAATTAGTTTTTCTTTTATATTTATTAAATAAATAAAATTTCAGATCTACATTTGGTTTACCTATATTTCAAGATTAAATATTACATGAATTGCGAAAAAGCAATATGAATTCAGATATATTTTCAATGTATACCGCAAGCATAAATAAGCGAAGAATATAATATTTATATTTATTTATTATATTATATCTATTTATACTACTTAAACTTTATTTATAGACATTTCAGTTTGATAAAAAATGTCAATATAATTTATCTAATTTATTTATAAAAAAATAATGATATCTAATTGTATTTATTCTGATAGTATCAATATTATAATCTTTCCTAATTATCAATGATTTTATCTTAATTATAAAATAAGATATAGAAAGAAGAGGAACGAAAAAGTTTCTATGCAATGAACAATGATATATATAATGTATACTATGGATATATTATATTTATATATAGAATATGTATATCTCGGGATGTCTCCTATCAATCCCAATCGTACAACACTTAAATTGCTTCAAATTTTCAAATGTGCAATTATTTCGTTTTTTAGCCGATAATATATTGATAAAAAAATGTGATTGTATACTATATTGCATTCATATTTTAAAGCTACTACCTATTTATTGCAATCATCTTGGATTGTGATGTCAAAAACGAGAAAATACATAAAATATTTTTTGCAATATCTCGCATATATTAAAAAAACGAATATTTGAAAAAAAAATTTGTCATCGATACATGAAAAAAACTATTTTACTAAAATACTTAAAAATTATAAATCTGAAAATAATTTTGTTGAACCGTCAGTATGATTATGTATATCTAGGAAATTCAAACTTGATGAGCATTGCTGCAAAAAGTTTTAATATTCCAACACTCAGCTTGAGTTTTACATAATTATTTTGATAGTTGTACAAAATTATTTTCCAATCTGTATATCAATAGCCCAATTTATAGATACTTCAGCAAAATCGTTTCATGTAAAATAAATTTGAAACATATATTCTAGAAACTCCCATTGTGTTCCGATAATAAACAAATAACCATATATTTGAAATTAAACTATACCTAACGAAAACACGAAACAAGCTGTATGACAGCTATCAAACTCAGATAAATATGATTTTATTCTATTTCAAAATAAAGGAGAATTTTCAGTATATTTCAAACAAGTATATTCTATCAAATGCAAATATTATTTTATTGAAAAGTATTTCTATTTCAATATTTTGCAAGAATTTTTATTGTTTGTTTTCTGACATCATTAATCTGAAGATCTGTAAGTGATCAGGAAAGAGATAAAGCTTTTTTGTTTTTATCACATTTCTGAAATGAGATTCAGATCAAATGAAAGATACAATATAAATACGCATCATAATAATCCTAATTCCTTATCAGTGTTTATATCATTTTATTATATAATTTTTTCCTAATTAATTTTTAAATGTCTCTAATCCACACAATTCTCCAAGGGATGTTCTACGTTCTCTAAGGACGTCCCCCAGAACTTTCTCAGAGAACTTTTGTAGGGACATTTTATTTATTTGCACATAAATTATATCTCTATCTGCAGAAACCTTAAACAAAATGTATGTGAAATAATGGCAATGTATAAATCGAAAGTACCAATCTTTCCGGTTTTCAAGGTACCAATCTTTTCGGCAGCTTCCAGCTCACGCCGATCGAGCGTAACTTCGCGCTTTCGGTCAGCTTTGGCCATATCGGTAATGGTGTCACGTATATCGAACCGTGTATATAACGTCTCATCATGGACAGTAACCCAAGGCATTGCTTGGTCCGATGTAAAGATTTCGCAACGGGGAAGCGTTCCTCGCGCGCTGATAAGAGGCAGGCGGGCTGCCCCCCGGGGGCGGGGGCGTCGGGCCCCTCGAATTACGACGTTGCAATAAATTTAATAAAGCCGGAATTAATATATGGTTGCTCGTTTCGGCTGAGAGCATGGCGCTCCTTATACTTACGTCCCGCTTTCGCCCCGAAATTTGAAATACAAGTAAGTGCGTGCGCCGTTTAAAACGTAATACGCGCATAAATTGCCGCGGTAAGCGTAAGAAATTGGTCTGAACTAAAAGCCGCGTTGTATAAATTCCTATCTTATTACCGGGCCGCACGCGCGGCCCGTCGCGATACCTCGCAATTTTAATTCCGTGTGCTCTTTTCGCAGTTTTCACTGTAATGGATTCGCGTGGATTTCTTTTTACGCGCGCTGAAAGACGATTCTAAAGTTCGTACGTTTGGCAATATTATTGTAGTCATTTTTCTATGAATAGATAGAAATATTTATGGCTCGAGCTATTATTTTTACATTCTTTGTCCTTATATTCTTGAAATATATATATAGCGAAATTGTTAAAAGAGCCGCAGCAAGGGCTAGCAAAAAGATCCGTGATGGTAGCGGCGGCTAAGCGAGGCGATGAATTTAGGAAGAGGTGGGGGGGAGGGAATGGAAAGGAGAAGGACGAGGAGAGTAGTCCGGGAACATCTGCGCCCTTAATTATTTTACAGATTTAGTAGATCGTTATGGCTTGTAAAATTACTGCCAATTTCACGCCCCTAAGCTTATTTTATCCGCGCGTTAGCTGCCTATCGGTGCATTGCCGCCGAGGCTTTCCGAAGGATATTGGGCATCCTTTGCGGCTAAATTAATAGCTCCGTTGTTTATGACTGCATCGGCACCGGACACGCAATGATTCCGTCGCGAATTCCCGTAAATATCCCCCATAATGCGATTCGCCCGCATTCGCCTTGCGTCTATTCTCTTTGCCCAGCAACCCATCATCCTGCTCCGTCCTCTTTGCGTTCTCTCATTAAGGAGCTTATCAGATGGTGTCTTATTCTATTTTTTCTGCTTTTGCTCATTTGTGATCATTCTGTTCTTCTATCAATTAACTAATTACTATTGATTTCTCGTTGCTAATTAATATCTGAGTGAAATTTCGCGTTTAGGATATTAGTTACAAAATTGCTTGGAATAGCATTTGATTACTTCGAATGTAATTATATTATCGACCATAATTATATATTAGTTGCGTTATAATATTATTGTCATATATTTTTCGACAACGTATTTTTTTATATTTTGATGAATAGATGTTAATAAAAGAAATATAAATGTAGGTTTTGAAATTATCGGTACATTTTAAGGAAATATTATATTTGAGGAGCATTAAAATATATAAACGATAACTTGCGTCTGCTTGGTAATCTATTTAAATTGGATAATTTAATTTGAGATCAATGAAATAATTATTTAACATTTGGATGATATTATTATCCAAATAATTAGTGGCTCATGAAGAATCAGATTAGTTGTACTAATGATGCTAACTGAGATATGTGCAACTTCTCGCTAACATCCAATCTTCTCTCAGTATTAATTTTTACGGAATCATTGTTATATTTATTCTCCAAATCTCGTGGAGTGAAATTTCATTCGAAGAGACTGAAAATTTATTCTTGTTCAAAAGTGGCTGTATTTTCACTCTTTTTTCAAAACAGGCTAAATTTTCATTTCAAGTGAGATTTCACTCCCCCCAAAATTTAAAGAGTAATATTTTGCTTGGAATAATATTTGATTATCGTTAGCAATTATATTATTATATTTAATATTTTTGTGCAGATTGGATAACTGCAGAAACTTATCAAAATTATTCAAGAAAAAGTTAGACTTACCTAAGAGGAAGAAGTAATGTTCATTCATTACATAAATATCATAAAACGATCGTCGTACAATTGATTCAACTTTAAACGAGATTTAATGATGAAAATTTAATACTTGAATAGAAATTCTCAATCGCTCACGTTACAAAAGGTTCTCGCAAAATACTCGATAAATAAATGAATAAATACTCTATTTCGAATCAGTGAAGTAATTGCAATTTGCAAAGAGCCTCGGCTGGCATTTCGCATTCGTCGCGAATGCCATTGTTGCCATTCGCGCATCTCAATCGGGGACTGCGCACGCTCTTGCAGTCTCCCGATGTAATCGAAATCGAAAATCGACGGGTGGAAATGATCCTCGCGAACCGCGACGCGCGCGACTACCGGATCCCCGGACGGTCGAGGTATGGATCACTGTAATTTAATAAATTGCGATAGCTGCCGTCCCGGAGCAAATTGTAGCATAATCATTCATTAGTGGGTCGTGACTTCGTGTCGATGCGCACGACTCGTATCCGTGTGTACGAGATGCGCACAGCAATACGTACCGCTATGCACTTTGTCCCCTCCTCGCCTGTTCCCCTACTATATTGCCATAAAATCGATACTTATTTTAAAAAATAGAGAACGCTGCTTGGACCGGCTCTTTCTATGCTTTCTCAGAAGTTTGAAATTAAAAACATTAATTAAAAACAATCAATGTTATGTCGCGTATAGATAATAGCAAAAAAAAAGAGCTTATTTAACTGTCAAGCTTTTGTATTTATTTACTATATTATCTGTATATTCAATCGAATTCTTCCTCCTTTCGAATAAGCCCCAAATTAACTTTAAACTATTTTTTTTGCATCTAAATTAGATTCCCCTTTTATTCCAATTTTTGCATAATACCGTAATATTAAATAATCTCCAAATTGATTTTAGACTATCTTTCTGCATCTAAATTAGATTTCTCTTTTACCTCAATTTTTACACAAAACCGTAATATAAAATCACATATTTTAGAATTAATAACTTTAAAGATGATTAACAATGCATGATAATGATAAAATCTGTTTTGAAGCGAAACAAAAAATTCTTGTGATGCGTACAGATTAAAGCTGAGAGATACGTTCACAGAAGCAATGGCTTCTCATAAAAAAAAATTTGTAACCGTGACAAGTAATCAAATTAATTTGAATGACTATACGGGACACTGTCAGCTGGTGTTTTAATTCATGATCGACGACGTGCGATAAGTCAATCCCGGACACTTAGTACTCATGAGTTATACTTGGCGTTGACGAATATTTGACATTATCGGGATGATCTAAGATGTCGCTAAAAAAAGGTGCAAGGTGCTCTGTGCTAATTATCGAATCGAGGCTCCTTAAATCCTTTGGAACTAAACCCTCAACAGCCGCGATGAATCGTCGATCGTAGTCGTAATGACTCGCATTGATAAAACAGGCCCTCTCTTTCATTTTTTTATTCCCTTTTTTATTTCCTTCGTCGTCTCTACGCAAATAGTATATCGATGCACCTCATCTTTCGATTAAATCTCGATAGAGAGCTAGCGGGATGCAATTAGCTTCATGCTAATTTCTCATAATTAGTCCGCGATAATGAAGTTATTGCTCGTGTCCTCGATTAATAATCGATGATTATACGGTATTTACATACATAAAACGCCATAACACCGCTACGACAAACCTGTACTTAAAAATGATAACGCGACATCGTTAATCATTGGTTAACTCTTAGTATACACGATGATTTTCCGGTTCTTTATTACACGTGATGATACATTCGTGTCTCGATTTAATTTTTATAATTTTTACAATATAAAAATTATTAAGTAAGTCTTACATATTTAACTTTTTGAAAATATTTATAAAACTAAATATAAAAGTGTAAAGTACAATATATTAAACAAAAAAGAAAATATAGAAATATTATAGTACACTAGCAAAGTACTCTTGATATTTCAAAGAAAGAAAGTGTACATAACACGAATGATTGAATTGTGAATATACACTAAGGGTTAATCATAGTCGTTCTCACATAGGGTTACCCTGCCAAAAGTTACAATTTATAATCAACGTTTAGCCAACGCTACGACTGTCAACTGACGGACTTCTGTCAGCCAATACTGGGCCATCACTGGCAAATGACTGACTAAAATGATTTGGCCAGTATTCAATAGTCGTAGCCAGTACCTGAACTATAGCAATCAGTACTAGTCCAGTACTGGACTGATTGTAAAACTCTATATGAATTGTCGCAATGGGAATTGCTTTGTGAACGCGCGTATCAATTTATGGAAAAATTCGAAGGAAAAAGAAGACAAAGATCGAGAAGAGATAAAAAAATGCCATTCGAAGATGCGTCGCGCGATATCGAAATCATATATAAGCTCGAATAATTTTCATAAATTAGAATCGATTCGCCAACATAATCATTGTATAAAAGCGGCAGGCCGGATGCAATTAATTTGCGATGCGCAATATGTACGCTGGTAAATATTCATATTTATGATGTGCTTCCGTAATTGCTGAGCGCGCGACATGATTCCCGGAGAGTCAACTCGCGTGAAAAGGAGAACGCGACGCCGTCACGTCGTCGGGACGACATCGGGGAAAGGACACCCATCCTCGTGAACAAGCCGTTTTCATAAATTTGTTAAGTAATTGCAGGCCACTGCACCACGCGTGCGTCGCGCGATTTAGCGACGATGACGACAGCGTGAAATTAATTTAGCAGAAGCTGCGTACATTACATAATAAAGGCGTGTCGCTTGAAACATGTGTTGACTAGTGACAATCGATGTCAGAATCCCTTCGTCATTCTTCATTTATCGTAAGATTAATGTACTGCATATTATTCGAGTTACAAAAGGCTAAGAAACTTGCGGATTTCAGTTAAGTATTTCTAAAACTAAAATAAATATTATATCATATTTTAAAGAATATTGCATTAAAGTAATTGAAGAAACGTTCATTTTACAAATCCGCGAAAATACTTTGCTAGTATCCAAAAAATATTAGACCTATATTTTTTGTATTTGCTTGTCTTAAGATTTAGAGATCAAAACAGTTCCTGAGAATGGATTAAATAAATTTGACATTTTCAATCAATGTTAATTATTAAGCATTATCAATAAATGATAAAATATCATAGAATTTTTGTATAAAACATTTTTTTCATATACCTTATATAAATTTTGAAAATATTGAAAATAAAAAAGTCCATTATTTTTAATTGCTTTGATTTCTAAACCCTGAGATAAGCAAAGAAAATATGAGTCTAATAATTTTCTGATACTTTACAACATGTCCAAAATCTATAAAAATTGGTGAGGACCGACGGTTCTCTTAATTGTTTGTAACACTGCCCTCAAAATATAATCTTTATTGCAAAAAAATTTCAAATATTGTGATAAAGCGTGGATATTATTTTATGAAACGTCACTCTCTCATCTACGAAAATTGAATACATGATTATTTGCAAAGAGTTAGCTAGATTCGCTTTCGTACTCTCGAATGCAGTTCTGAATAGAATCAATTATACAAAGGTCGACGAAACAAGGATTTGATAACGTTTGAATCAAGCGATCGACGAGCACGATTCGTGAACGATTTTAACGAATTAAAAAGAGGCGGATTTTCCGAATAGATTTATTGACGTAATAGCAATGGCACACACATCGCGAGCGAATACAATTCATTATACGACGCCCGGAGCTCCCGTAGCACGTTTCACGTAGGTGCTCGTTCACCAATCGACGTATCGATTAGTAAAAAGACTATATTTAAAAAATCCACTAGTCTCTAAAAAATAAAAAAAATATCATTTATTTTTTTGTAAAAGCATTTTAGCTTGAATATTTAGAATGCATATATTATGATACACATTAGAAATAATTAATTTATTTTAATTATTTTTTAATTGCGAAAAAATTTAATTTTCCATTTATAAAAACATGACGAATTATTTTACGACTTGATCAATGTCTTTCAAAATACAATAATTAAAACATCAGCAAAAAGAAAGCAAAAATAAAGGTATAACAACAGTCTTCGATTGCGATCGCTCGTATACGCTTTGTCTAGTTGATCGTTGTATGGAATCGCGACATGATCGCTCAATTCTCGTCGTGATCGACGTGGAAGCCCTCATCTGGGCAGAAAACTGGAAGCCCAGGGCTATGATGGCGCGTGAAAAGGGTCTCGCTTGAAGATCGTCGTCGCTCGAGAAAATTACAGAGTTCATTGTTTCGCATCGGCCCTTCGGTCCGGCGGTCTCGCAGAGGACGGCTCATTTCATGCTTCTTCTCTCCTCCCCCCCCCCTTTCCTCTTTCATCCCCTTTGGTTCTTTTATGGGAGAACTGCGTGCACAAATCGGCGGATACGATAATGTCGGTATTGACGTTTATATCGCGCCATCGGTGGTGGAAAGAAAGAAGGGAAACGAGAAGAGCGTTGAGACTTATTCATTATGTTACGTCAAAAAGTTTCATAGGAAATATTACACAAATATATTAAACAATGTACACAATAATGCTAAATTTGAAAAAAATGAAGGAAAAGTGAATAGAAAGAACACATTGGTAAGAATTATTAAAAATAAAAAAAATGCGGTATATAAATTTTGAAGAATGATATTTCTTGTCTAGGAAATAATACCTATGAAGTTTAAGGACTGATATCTTAATTAGAGGTACAATAGCATTAGATAACAAGTGATTTGAAGACGGAAATTACGAATCATCTGTATTGCAGTTTTTCTCACGAACGCGATTAAATCAAACCGCGACTCATTAATTTAATTGTATTCATGTAACCGTCAGAAGAAAACATAACGAAGGCCGTGAAGTCAAGATGTCGTTAAGTCCTCGAACGAAGTCCTTCGGTCTCCTCGTTCAAATGATAATAATTATACGAGCGGAAGAATGCGCAGGTGTGAGCAGATCGCGAGCGCGATGCTAGAAAATCATTGCTGTTATTTAATTATATATTTTTGCGTTGTAATATTATACACAAGGTGTCGAAGGTTTCTTTAACAGATTTTCAGTATATATTAACAAAAAAATGTTTTGATTAATTATTAATCTATCAATAATTTTCAAATTATAAGGGCATGAAAGCCAAGAGGAATTAATCTTCACAAATTAAGGTTAAAAATAATGAAGTCCTATTTTTTTAATTTTCAAATAAATCTTATTTTAGCGAAATTTTAATTCAACATTTTTTAAGCCGACTAACATCTTAATCCAATTTTATTTAGAAACGATGTAAAATTTTAAAGAAATTTTGACTAAGGGGTAAGAATTTGGGACATATCTCGTATAATTGTTTAAGATATCTGGCGGCAAAACTTGATGAAAATTGCAACTACATTTGTAGTGTTCAGACATGCGTCGCAGTTGCATATTAATATAATTATTAGCATGAGCAACCGTGATTACGACGTATGTGTTCGTGATCGTTCTTGATCGCGAATCTCTTCAGGGACGAGTTTTCGTTTATATTTGTCTCGCGTACGCTCTTCCATGGACAAGGGTCTCGGATCCCTCTTTATTGCTCGGCACTTTTCTTCGGAGGAGTCCCTCCGAGTCAATTCCATCGAGTATCGATGGTGCTTGAGGAGAGTGAGGACGGGAGTTTGTAAACTTTTATTGGGCTATCGAAACGTTTGCACTTTCAGGACGCACTTGACGCCGCTTGTCATAAGAAAGGGGACGGCAACAGCTTAAAAATCAGAGGGATCGAGTTCTTCGGTTTCCTGCTGCTTCGTGAGATTTTCTCAGACGAAAGTATCATTTTAATCGGGTTTTATAAATTTTTTAATTTTTACAATTCTTGTGTTCAACACATTTTTCAGAATAATACAATTTTTCGGTTTCAAAATAACTTATATTTATACAAATATTTTTATCGTACATTCTATGTTTAATATACTCAGCGCTATATCATATTGATTAATTTTTTTCCCTCTAATATACGGAAATATGTTATAACTGCGAGTGCCTTTGGTAGCTTGTTCTATATTAATTCAGAAATTATCGTATATTCTAAAAGTTCATTGGTAGTCAACGCTCATTGGTAGATACAGTTACGCTCGTTACATATTCTCTCTCTCTCTCTCTCTCTCTACTCTNTCNNTNTNTNTNTNTCTNTNTNTNTNTNTNTNTNTCTCTCTCTCTCTCTCTACTCTCTACTCTCTCTACTCTCTACTACTACTCTACTACTACT
>NW_012130084.1:1473815-1484544 GCF_000143395.1 Atta cephalotes
GTTAGACTTGTTCTTATATTAATTACTAGTAATAATATATATCTAATACTATGTAGTCAACGACTCTATGTAGTATACTACGTACGTACTCGTTACTATATCTCTCTCTCTCTCTCTCTCTCTCTCTCTCTCTCTCTCTCTCTCTCTCTGTTTCTCTTTTTCTTGCTCTTTCGAAAGGAATATCCTAAATATCAATTATCAAGTAAAGAGCGCTGTGATATAATCGGGCCAGTTTGCTGATACGACTTTATAATGAAACTTGCTGCGATATCACTTTGCGAGCAATGGTAATTAGTAATGGAGGCTCTTAATGAAGCTTTACTCGGTATTCCCGAGGCCGTACGTCTTACACTCATTTGAAAAATTATGATCAATTTCATCCACAAGCGATATGTGGTGAAATGAATGCCTGCGGGATAGGCAGACGGTACTACCTACGTTTTCATATCGATATCGCACTGCGTATCATTGCTGATACGATGCTTAAGATCGTATAACTAGTTCAATTGAACTCGTCTGACTTTCGTATTCTTCGAATCGAATCAAATCGATGATATTTAGCGTAATAAAGCATCTAGCGTGGCCGGGACGGTTATGTGGAGAGGAAAGATTTGGGCGTGTTCGAGTTCTAACGGGGTCAACGATAGCCAGCTAATGACGCTTTCCCTCATTGACTTCGCGACTTCTCTTATCCGCGATTAATTTTCTAATCCGCTGCCGGAACGGCCGGTATCAGTTGGCTGATAGAACTCACTCCTCGATTTACGGCGATATCTAACGGGAGATATCGTCCGGCCTCTCCCTAAAGGCGAATCTCTCATTGCTAATTCGGCCATTATACGAATAGCATGTAGTTTTATTTTTATTTTCACTTGGAAGTAAAACGAAAACTACATCCGCGTTCGGCAAATGTGCAAGGTATAGAGAACAATAATAGAGCCTCGTTGTCGTTAACCTCTGTGCAAGTTCAATGCCCATTATCATTCAACGTGGAGCTTGTAATATATCACTATCAAGGTAAAAACTAAGTAGACGCTTAGGAGCAAAGAATAACTGTAACTCCTGTCAGATAGTTTGAAAAGTATCCCTCGGATAATTATCTGCAAATACTCTTCCCACACCAGATCAGTTGAACAGATGGATTGTTTAACTCAGCGATTCCAATTATTAGCATGTCTTTATATCGATAATAGAATTATCTTGCCTTTAGTTACCTCGTGACCATTTAATTCTCTTTCTTACGTTAATTAAATTTTGCAAGCATCTATTTTACAATCGTTCAGGAATGTTAATCAAGTACGGATTTAGTAATATTAATCTTTTATTCACATCAACATGTTGTAATGCGTTAATAGCTTAAAGGTTACTTGACGCATTCGAGCGCTAATATTAAATGATGTTTTTTTCAAAGTGATTTCGAGCTTAAAGCAGTAATTCATCGACAAGTGACACGCGGTGCAAAAACCACGGAAAAGAATCAGCGTGTCCAGCGCGAGAAATAAACGAGGAGCATCATGCGCCACGGACCCAATATTCTGTATGCATCGCGACCGCCTACGTGGAAAGGTGGAGGGCCCCGCGGGGCCCAAGTCGTTCGGTCTTGCGTTTGTCTTTAACGAGCTGCTGCGGCGCAGGTGTATCTCACCGACCACGCAGGGCGTGGCACTCCTATTCGTTAGCGCGGACAGATTCGTAGGAAAAGGCACGGCGCACGCACGCTTCGCGACCTTTCGCGGTATTACGTGCAACGTGCGGCCGCGGGACTTCTCGGGATCCTTTCAACACGCGAGCTGACAGCAGGATATATCGCGGGATATTTCCTTGTTTCTGATCACCATCTCTGAAAGAACGATGTCATATAACATGTCTGTTGCGACGTTGTATACGGATTGACATTTTTCTTTAAAATGAAGTTTTCTTTAATTATCAAAGGAATAAATTTATCAATAATTTATCTTTAAATATTATTGCATGTCCGTTGTAATGTTATACAGGAGTTGACATTTTTGGCTATAAAATGCGTAGAAAAGTGTAAATAAGCAATAGAATTCTAGTAAATATGGAATTAGCAGGCCCATATAAAGAGCGCTTTTCTGATAAATGAACGATCGTCGAATAGCTATACTATAAGGTACTTTTTACATTTTGTAAAGTAAATCTATAAATTACCATACCATATCTCAATAGATTTACTTTATCAGTGAATATTTTTTGTCTTAGTGTTAACAACATTTACTTTACTGAGCGATAAAAAATATAAGTATATAATCTTGAGAGTGGTTTGTGCGTATCAGTTTCAAGAATGATTTATTTTACTGAGAAATAATAATCATTAATTATTTGAATGAATATATTATAATGTACTTTTTACTTTACCTCTGATATTTTTACTTTCGGGCAAGTAAAATTTGTCGTAAATTTGTTACAAATAGCCAGAATATTTTCACTAGTCTTGTATTGTTGTAAAAATTACTCAACTATTTTTCTACACATAGAATCTTTTGATTATCAAGGCAATTTATTAATAATTTACTTTTAAATATTATTACGCATCCATTATTAAGATCCGTTGACAATTTTTCGCTTTAAAAAATATTGAGCCTTTTAGTTATAGTGGGAATTTATCAATAATTTATTTTTAAACATTACGATATTTAATTTTAAGCAACTACGTATTAGAATAAATTGCTAGCATACAACATATACTAATAGAAACTTGTGGAAAGAGAAAGAGATATACGGTTTATATATGCGTGTGCGTGAATGGGCGTATATGCTAATAGAGAACATACGCGTTACAGGCCGTAATTAGCTACCGTTCAGCAAATGTTCCTGCGGCAATTGTTTGAAAGCAACAGACGTACCACATTATGATAAATCTAAGTAAAGTAACGGCAACTAAGCCACACACAGAGAAAGAGAGTGGAGAGCAACGTAAGTTCCTCTTATTAATACGAAAATTATTTCCCATTCATCGCATGAAAAAAAAGGATTAATTCATGATTCTCAGCGCAAATTTCTGTCCGTATCCGTTTATGAAATCGTTTTGTCTGCGGTATCTTTGCTACCTTTTGTCATGGAAATTTCATGACGGAGAGAATAATTTATTCGGAACGATTTATTGAGATGCGTGGGAAACGCGAGTTTTCAATCCTGCCGAAGAAGCGCAAGAGATCAGCTCGAGCGGAGAACCAAGGAGCCTCGGGCCACGGAGACGCTTAACGAGCGACGTCAAATTTTTTTCTACAGCTCGACGCAATTAGACTCTGTCCCGTTTGCCGAAGGGACGCGCGAAGAGTAATGACGGCGCGCTAAATTGCCGGTCGTGGATCAGAGTCGATCGTCCGGTCGACGTGAACGCATACTAATGTAAGGGCGACGAATATTTCGCGATTCTTCTTCATGTCATCGCACATTTCCATTTGCATTTCTTTTTCGTAACATGTAAAAGATGATCGAATAAGTTTTAATGGGCTCTGATACGTTATAATGAAATAATGAGAGTTTGCTTTTAAAAATTTGAATTGAATTAACTGAACTTGATTAATTGAACAGATTCAAACATTAAAACTATTTTTCTTTTATCTGCACGAATTTTGCATATGTTACAAGAACAACCTAAAATATTAAAAATATTCTCTTATTTTATTATTGACTTAGTTACATTGTTTTTAATTTTAATCCGCATTGCAAAAATCAATAATTTTTTTCGAGTGAATTTAAATATTATAGCTAAAACTAAAACGAATATTAAAATACGGTAATTAGTGTGTGTCCCGGACTCTGTTCTTTCAAAAAAAAAAAGTTGAATGTTTCTCTTTCAAAGAATAAAGCACGTTCCGGCTCCATAGAGTCCGGCCGCTTGATTTAACTACCTGCGTCGCTTGACTAGTTATAAGTAATTTCATCATAAAACCTCGACATTAGCCAGCGCTTTAAGAGCTGAAACACTCCTGTTCTCAAGGCAGTGGATTATATCGGACGTCTGACTGCCGTTTATATTGTCGCGACGTTAGTAGTCGCATAATTGTTTCATGATTCATTCAGGAAAGCGATAGTAAAGACATGCATATCTATCTGGTTACCGTAATTATTTAATGACCGGGGGTCCTATGAGAGTATCATTGTAATTGTGATTTTACCCTTGGGTGATATAACATTAATTATATCAATCTGGCCGATATTCATTCGCAGAATATATCTCGTTACTTTCCTTGTCGTATCTTTATATTTTTATTTATTGTATAGAGACGCGTAGATTGTATCACTGAGAGAAAAAAATGAAAAAATTTTTCTTTTATTTTCTATCAATTAATCAGTTAACGTCCGTCGTTTATCAGAAGAATTGATTAAAATTCGAGCGTTTACTTAATTTAAGACACGAATATTGAGTGGAATAAAATAAAAAGTTAAAATGAGTTAAAAATGTTTCATTTTAATTTGTGAAATTATTATGATTGCGTTGCGAATCCGACAGTAATCAGCCGCGTAATTAAAGAACTGGAGTTAAAGAACTGGAAAAGTGTATTTTAAAAAATGTATATAAAAATATGTATATAAAATATGTATATAAAAATATTATTAGGTTAAGATCTGTAGCGACCATTTATAAGATCTTTTACTTTTATTATTTGATTTATTCATATAACGATTTAAATGAACTTATTAAATATGTTTAAAGATATTTTCTTTTAAAATACTTTTCTTTTAGGATACTTGATTCAGTTTTCCAACATAATTCACGTCTAAAATGATATGGCTGAAAAGATAGCAACATGCACTTATGATGAAAAGGTCTTGAATTACGATTTGCGCGTGATGGAAATAAGAAAAGGCGAGTGAATAGAAAATATAATAGATACAATTGTTGAGTAACAAGCAGAGAAACGATTTTAATGATCATTTTATTGCATGACCGACCTCAGGTCACCTTTTAGTTCCGTGGAAAGGTGGGTGGAAATTGATGTGGCTTTATGCTACTTCGATCGTTCCGATAGAGTAAGATGTTTAGATTCACACCTGCATCAAGCACACGAGCTATATCTTATCCGAATTTTTAAACTTACGGCGAACAATAAGCATATCGTAACTTACCTCTTACCGTAAAAACGGAAATGGGTGCGAATACATATCAGTGAGAAATCAGATCTTTAATTCGTGCAAAAATCTTCCAGTTTCTGGCGAGGTAAAATATCATGTGAAAATTTATTGGAATAAAGTGAAATATACAATGTATGCAAATAATTTCCGACTTTGCCAAAGAAAGTGTAATCGCATTATCCTCTATTTAAATCATCTCATATCTTGTCAAACTCGTTTCAATCAGAACGATAATATAATACATAAATTATCTCTTTAATCGAGTACGAATTAATGTTATCTATAATTGGAGGTTCAGAAAAGAGAAGCTATAGCGCAGCAATAATGTAAACCTCGGTGATTACGAATTAACGAGCACTTATTTTGTTCTTCGGTACACTCTTTTCTTCTCCCTTCCCCTCCCCACCCCCTCCCTCCCTCCCTCTCTCTCTCTCGCCAAAGTAATCCAGGAACGAGTCGTTCAAGTGTATACGAAGTAACTCGCGCCATAAATTCCCGTCACGTACGCGGATCCGGCCGGGAAGTTTTCCGACGCATCGACGGGCGCTTGATTTCCTGCCGATTCCCCGATCCATCCTTGTGCCCGATCCAGACGGGCAGGAATCAGCCGACGTGTGTGTGTGTGTGTGCCACGAAAGACGATGGCTGCTGCAGGCACGTCCGCGCGGGACCTACTAAAAAGAATATAGGCGCGCTACGCTCTCTCTCGTCTCGGTGAGGAGCAATAAGATAAAATGGCGCGGCCGGCCAGGCTTGTTAATTGCAGTTTAGTGTTCTTGCTCGTAATTAGGTGCATTCGTGCACCTGGGCAGAGACCGACAAGACTTCGAGCCCAGCGAGCGATTGAGCGTGGCCAGGCTCACATGGCTCCTCTCTGCTCCCGAGATAATTACCACATCGGCATCGGCCGTCATACGTTCCTTACCAGAGACGATCTTCCGGCTACCTGCATCGCGCTGCATCGCGCCGGCTGCACTTCGCGCCGCTCGAGTATGCGTGAGAGCACTAGCGCGCGGAACGCGCTTCTACGAGCGCTCGGTGGTACGTACGTCCCGGGGCACGACAGAACGATCGGCGCGGATGTTCTCACGGAACACGCAACTTGGAAACGCGCGAGTCGTTGAGCTGCACCACCACCTCCCGGCGTGCTCCGTCACATAACGCGGAATCGAAGCGAGTCGCGCAATAAACCCGAGCACGCTCACTGAGAAAAAAGATTTTGTTAATTTAACAAATCATCGGTAAATACGTGACAACAAATTTTGTTGTATTTGTTGTTAGTCTGCTATACCAACCAATTATTAGTAACAGAAGCAAACTATATAGAATCTAATCTATCTTTTGAACTTTAGACTCGTTTACATAGAATTCGTAGATGATCGTGGAGTCTTAAGTCGTAGGAAACTGACCAAGTACAGTGAAATGTAGGGAGAATACTTGATTAGATTTGGTCAATTTCTTACGATTTGGCATCCTGCAATCATCTACAATTTATATACATATATATATATATATATATATATGAGTCTCTTATTTGCTAGCAATACTATGGATTATTTGTTACATTGAATTAATTTGCAATCGTAACAAATCGATCGGTTTTTTAACAAATATTACATTTGCTTTCCCTTGATTTGTTCCTATAACTCATTTCTCTCAGTGCTTTATTAAATCCTTCGATACGATGTACCCGGGCAGCGGATAATAATTGCGTAAATATACGATGGGCTCAGCCAGAGCCTCAGGATCTACTTCGACAGACTTCGTAAGGAAATCCAATTCCTTATTTTTTAAAATATTTATTAATTATCGCAAACAATAGCACACAATGTTTTTGTTCGCCGTTATGCATCGTGTGAGCATCCAACCGTTAAGAAATCGAGACGCAATAAGCAAACCGATTCATTCTTAATAGCGATCCTAACGTGAAACCTATTCGCGACTTCTTCCTTGTGAGTCTTGACATTTTACGAATTAATAAATACTGAATACCAATTGCAATTACAGTTTCCCAGGCGTAACATTGTAGTGTGCGTGATGTCTACAGGCTTTGCGCAAGTGTGACGAACGAGAGAAGCCGTGGCTCATGGAATCGAATCGTTTCCACGTAACTTGTGTGAAAATTGCGTATCGCATATAGTATCTATAACGTTTATTTTTATAAAATCATACTAAGAGATAAAATAAATATCGAGATTAAGATCGCATCGATGATCTCTGAGTCATAGAATTATAACGCGTACAGCTGCACATAGGTGTGTCCTGCCGATGATTAAACCGCAGCAGCTATAACGCGGATTATTTCCTAAGTCCTGTTGCTTCGTCATAAAACGACGAAGAATCATTTCTCTCTTTGCGAAAGTTTACGTTTCTCTTGCACCCAACAGTCATTTCGTTTATTTATAGGTCTATTACATTTTATATCGACAATTGACGACTTGCAGAGATTTATTTATTTATTCAATTTATAGTCACATATGTTTATTAATCATCTATATGCATGCTTTTTCTTTCAACGAGTTGCACTTCTTGCATCTGATCGAAACAGATAGTATTTTATGAACATTATGAAGAGGAAAGAGATTGTCAACGATAGAATTTATTATGTCTTCATAAAAAGGGTTAGAAGAAATTACTCAGTTCGGTCTCTGAAAATACGAAAACGCATCTGCCTGTAAAAGCGGAGATATATACAGATATATACAGATAGACGTAATTATGCGAGCGCAAGGAATAAAGGGCTCCTCCTGTTGTTTTAATAAATGCAAAACTCATTTTGAATATTCATGTGGATGTTGGATGATTCCTTTTGTCGTTGCAACCTCCCTCGCTACTTCTTCTCCTGTGTATTTAGAAAATGAGTCGAATTGCGGAAAATGTACCGTTGGTCGTAAGAAAATTTTTTTTGAGAGAGCATTGAGAGAGAGAGAGAGAGAGAAAGAGAGAGAGAGAGAATTTTACAAAATATAATAGCGAGAATTGCTTTTGAAGTAATATGTTCTATCAACAACAAATGATTTTTCCATTTTCACGCGTATCAAAAGTATATAAATTTAATTTTTAACAATTATTGAATTAAAGTCAATACACGCTTATTTTTATTATTATTATTAATAATTATTAATCGTAATCAATGGGTATTTAATTTTGTGATTTCAAGCTTGATATATTGGAGATGTTAATTACTCATTCGATTTTCCATCATTGACTTTTCAGTCGTGACTAGATATATGCCGAAAGTATTTTACGAGTCTTTCTTCCTTCGGTACCGCGTGTTTGCGAAAGTATTTACCATGCTTGTGCTCGGAGTCGTCTCCAGAAACGACGAGGCTGCCGCCACCGCAATTAACACCTGGGCGGTCGTTAACGTGTCTCGGGCTCCCGGACTTTGCCTTTTCGGCCATGTTTTCCTTCGTTCTCTTTCTTTTTCTTTTCCTTTTTTCTGCTTTTCATTCGGAAATTCCTGCCCGAAACCAGCATCACGGAAACGACCAAGGGCTCCTTTATTGTTGCGACCGCCCGGTTGTTTGATGAGACCAGTAGCTGACTCGCTAAACGAACTCCTGTTTGTCCAGCGTCGATTTTTCTAACGCTACGCTGTCGACGGCGCGTCGCGTTTTGTCTCGACACATTTCGGTGTTTCGGTGTCATTCTCTGATCCATTATCACTCTATGTGTCAGTAGTCTATTATTCTGCGATGTTTGTCAAAACAATTAACTATGCCTAAGAAAGAATCTTTTTAAAAGACTGCTCGGTGAAACGGTGCACATTCTAATAGATGATTTTGTAATAGTTCAGATTCTATTTCGTATGACAATTGCATTCGTATTATAAGAAATAGGAAAGAATTTTAGGAAATAATCACGACGATGCTCTTAAATAGCTTAACGGAAATGAGTTGTCAAGAAAATAATTCGTCGCAATAAGTTTCGGATCGAGCGAATGATCTAAATTGCGGACGTTATTATTATTTCGCGTCATTTTTTTATCGAGCAAACAACGGGGCGCGCCATTCTCAAGCAAGTTTTAACAGTTTAAACCCCTCGCCTCTCCGCGCGTACATCGCATCCGCCGACGATGGCGGTAAGCGTTAGCAGTGGCTGCGTTTTCGAGCTGCATTAAATGCCGTTCCGCGTTGGGCGGACGTTCTTAATTTCTTATTGTGTATTAACATGCTACACGTGTGCTCACGCGAACGAGGCAGAGAGGCAGTATCGCGCTTCGGAGTTTTGTTTTTGCCCGCCGGGAGGACCCGTGTGGGAGACGGCAGCTGTGCATTTCAGATAATACGATCCCGCGTACACACCACCTGCACTCGCGATGTGTGCATTACGCTCGGTCACGTTACCGATAAGGACGAATGTAGGCGCCATGGGGTACACACGATCTGTCCCCCTTGCAAGATTTTCCTATCAAGTCGCTATCCGAACACGTACCAATTAATCCATGCACTCGGAGAAATGTTTTGTATGATATGTAATTTACACAGATTTTTTTCTATTTTATATTATAATTAAAACAATCATATTTTTCATTGGGACAACTTGAAATTTTTTATTTAAAAAGTAAAAAAATTTTTGTAAGTCACACATCACGCAAAACACCTCTCTCAGAGTGGATATTGTTATTTGCGGGTTGCAAGTATAGTATATAATTATTCTTATAATATATCTTTGGAAAGCTTCGTGTAAGTAGAACGCATCGAGCATGGAAATTGGGTTCAAGATAGCGATTAGAATTATTTTATCTTTTTTTTTTTCCGTCACATTTGATGCCGGCAAAGCAACGCTCAGTGCGAGGCAGACGAGAGAATTTAAGAATTCAGAAACCAAATTATACGTTAGATACGTTGTTTCAAAATCGTTGTTCTACCTTGGCGCGTCCTCTCTCGCACATAAAGACGGTCGTCGTGTCGCGGCCGCGGGGCAAATGGCGATGCGCGGGATATGGCGATGCATGCCGGGATAAATGACAGGAGGAAGGAAGAGGCGAGCGAAAAGGGTCTCGGCACGATGAACGAGAAAGAGAATGAGAGGGGGGGGGAGGGGGAGACGGAAGGATTGGCGGAGTAGGCCTGCGGTAGTGTGGGAGGACGCGCCAGATTGCGGACCTGTCATTCCATCGTACGAGGCGTGAAAGGAGAAGCGTTTGCACCCATGCAAATTTCGCCATTGGGTCCGACGACCACTACCATGTAGCCGGTCATCAGGCCTCGTTCTCTCGCGGCAGACTTACTACCTTCGAACGGTATCGCGCGATGCGGGTGTTCGCGTATCGCAAAGACTGGATATGCATCGTAAGATGCCACACCGCGCGGTGCGTGTGTGTACGACTAGACCATTCAAAAATCAAAGTCGTATTGTGTGAGCGGTGATTGGCCCCGGAGCGAAACGTTACTCGTCCGCCGATCCGGTGACCATCTTATTCTTTATTAAAGACATTCCATTCGTCGACCGTGCTGCACCTTATTACCGCTATTCCGTTCTTTGATCTGTTCTGTGCATTGAAGTCCTGAATTTATAAAGCGCTTCTTAAAAATGATACAACGTAGTGACGCATACTGATTTTCTTTTCTCATCTTTTTCTTCTCTTAGCATTCTTTTACTTCTCTCTCTCTCTCTCTCTCTC
>NW_012130084.1:1485156-1488589 GCF_000143395.1 Atta cephalotes
CTTCTCTCTCTCTCTCTCTCTCTCTCTCTCTCTCTCTCTCTCTTCCTCATTCTTTCTTTTCTGCTTTCATATTCTTTTTCTATTTTTCTACGCAATTCATATAGACGTTACAGTCAATTGATAACATTTACTTTAAATTCAATTGCAATGAACTCTGTGGTGGTACATTGTATTCAGTATTCATACCGTTGTACTCGCAAATAATGACACAATGCCCAACGATTATTCATCGCTTTGATTGTGCATTGAGTTTGCGCTAATCGATTAACGCATGTCCCGCCAGTTTCCCGAGCCTTCCCGCATGACGTTCCTTCGCGTCAATGTTTCTGAAAGAGTTGTGTCGGCCACTCAACACGCACATGACGCACACGTATGCAGCGCGAGAAAGGAGAATCACACGCGCGAGCGAGAGAGAGAAAATCAAAGAGAGAATCGGCTGGGCACGGCTTTACGCTTCATTAGGATCATTGAAGCCCGATCGCGCAATTAGCGACGATCGTCTATTAATTAATCCCGCGATTAACGCTGATGACGCGCTCCCGTGTCCACGCGCATTCTCAAGTAATTAGTCGCGCGGAATTTTACGAGCATTCTCTCTCTCTCTTTTTCTCCATCCACTATTGCATCTCCATCCCTTCCCTTTTCCACGCCGTATAGTTCTCGAATGATTATTGTATCTTTCACTTAGCCACGTTGCTCCATCGCAAATTAAATTCGTCAACGACTTCAGCCCGGAATCTGGCGTCCTCGTGTCGTCGTTGATGCAGCATCATATGAACAGCCGATGCTACATCGATGCATCGTCATTGTCCCCGTCGTAAAGATGGCCGGTTTATCGGTCGGACCGACCGTTCGATTACTCGTTCATTTAATAGCAATTACCCTTGAGCATGGAGATTCGCCGTGCTCTTTTTTTTTCCTCTCCATTGCGCGCGAGAAAACGTACTTGCACGAAGAAGAGCCGGATGAAGGAGCTTCAGGACGTACGTCATTGTTTATCTGCTTGTTGTAATTTTTATATCAATCTAAGATACTTCTAAGTCGCGGAATGACAAGTTGTAGGACCGTATTTGGACACAGCGATTTGGCATGCTCTTTTCTTCCATCAGGAAGTAAAATATGCGCTTTACGAGATAAGACGCGGAACGGAGATTGCTTTTTTGTGTGACAATATTTACATCAGGTTCTTTCTGAACCGAGTCATGAAATTAATATAAAAGAGGAGTAGAAGTTACACGCTATGCATGGTGAATCATCAACGGCGGCTGACATTCGCCTTTTATTACAACTTTATATCTTTTTTGTATTTTTTTTCTGGAGAATTAATGCAACGCCCCAACATCGAAGATGCACATCCGGGCATCGTTGACCCAATTATATGCTCCGACAGCGTAGCTACTCTTCTCTCGATCTGATATTGTCGAGGAACGAAGCCTCGATGCCGTTTTGCGTTCCCTCCTGATGGTTCTACGTATATCGTTTGTAATTACATACTTTACGGGGTGGCGCCAATTACGATGCCGCGGAAATAACGTCACGGTATTTATTATCTTTAGTATCATCGTCGTTATTTTATGGATATCGGGATTAATACAGATTACGGGTGCTTCAGTAGATGCAGCATACGCTCGATTGCAATTACACGACAATATTTTCACCACCGCTTTCACAGAAATTATATTTTCTTCGTTTACACAATCATAAAATTCACATGCATTCACATTATTATGAAATCTAATAATCATGAATTGAATAATAATACTCATTATTCTTTTTGGTCGAGTATATTCTGTATTGTAATAATTCTGTTATAATTTTTATTTTAACACATATTAAATCGGAAATAAAGGCCCTAAACGATCGAGCTGCATCTTTAATGCTTTAAATATTATAATTCCGTATAATATACTACATAACCAATCCTGCAACTTTTATTTTAATATTATTTGTTTGGCAGAAGTTAAAATACTGATTTCTATACAGATTATTTATTATCTTTGATTACATTTTTTTATGCATGTTAACGAGACTAGACTAGATCATTGACTAGATCTTTACATCCAGGTAGCGTACTTGCTCATTTACGTTCTGACATCGTCAAGTGACGTCGCGACTTCGTCTTGCACATTCCGTATCACTCATGCTTTTTGCTATGAAAGCATCGAATCCGTTGGATTCTCTTTTCAGCTTAAAATAGAATTATGATATACCATCAGAGCAAGTAGTGGTGACAAAAACTCGTTCCATTATTCGCCACGATTACAGCTTGGTATTCGACAGAAGCTGCTTCCGGATTCATTGTAGAGCCGACAGTAATTATGCGATTATCCCAGATTAAAATTCAATAAAAGCCGTAAATAGTAGCTGATACGCCCAGCGATATCATTTTTAACATAATAAATCAGCCGAGGTCAATAAGTCATCGATAACTTCCCGCACTTCCCCAACTTTCCACACGATGATTCCCGCGTCATTACCATGATGGTAACGTTAGGCAGGAATTAGGCTTGAGTCGTAACAAGAGATTATATAATTTTTATATCGAATTTGTTATTAACGATAAATGCAATCCTAAAACTCTGAAGCACCTCATTTACAGGTTATTAAATCATCGATACTTATAGAGCGATTAAGCGATTTATAATTGTAACAAATTAGTCATCGGTGAAATATTTGCATTGATTTTTATGAAAAATACTCTTGTGAATTAAAAAGATCGTATAGGTAAAGGAAAGAATAAAATATAATCTGAATAAGATTATTGAAATAATATATTATTAATATATCATCCAATTATGTAATAAAAAAAACGTGAAAATTGTACTTGAATTAATAATTAAAAGATTAATAATTCAAATTGACGTCTCTTATATAACGGTGATTGTAAGAACGCTTTAGTATCTATACAAGATTTTGTCATGATGTCACAGTGATGGAACACCTGCAGTCGCGTCTTTTCAGAGTGAAAGAAAATAAATGAGCGAAAGATGGCCCATGGTACAACAAATGATTCTGATGCCCAGCACACTTTCTCATGGAAACCACGCGCGATATTATTCGCGTAACCAGGTGCACACTATGACTTGGCGATGACCATGTGCGACAGCGTGCTCGTGTTCAAAGGATTCGTATCGCAGTCGGGACATGGGAGGACGAAAGGAGCGAGTATGGACCACACACAGCTCGCGCGGTTATTACGCTCGCCGGCTGCGCGCGGAGGGCGCCACAACAGTGGTGTTGAGGTTGATTAATTATCATTGCCATTCGTTCACATTTGCGATACGTCGCGTACATATGCCCAACATTGTACCGTATAAGGCCTCGTGGTTCGCGAACCATTTGTGCGTCAACGGTCCTGCCGTCACGCCGCTTTTACAGCGTCATACATCCTCTGTTACAGAGAGAGAGAGGGGGAGGGGGAGGGGGAGGGACA
>NW_012130084.1:1488609-1502062 GCF_000143395.1 Atta cephalotes
GAGAGAGAGAGAGGTGAGAAAAGGGGAGTCTGAAGGAAGAGAAGGAGGGAAAGAGGAAGGAAAAGACGGAGAGACAGAATCGAATGTATAATCGCTATATTACTGAATTTTTCGTTCAATAGTTCCGGTATTTCAATAATTTGACGATAAAAAGATACGATTGATTTGTCATTATCAAGTAGTTATTGCGAAAGTATTTTATTTGCAGAGCAAATAAAAATAAAAAAAGAAAGAAGAATTAGAATAAAGTTTACAAAAAAGAAAAATAATAGAAGATTTTGAAAAATTTAGAAAAAAGAAATTATCTCTTGCGACCCAAATCTGCTATCATTCTACTGTTAAAAAAAGTGGCGTGAAACAAATAAATTTACAAGTGAGACACGTGAGAAAGCCTTCGTGTAGGTACGACGAGATACGCATCAAAATCACATTATACCGCAGTCACGTTGGAATCAGTGACGTAGTGCCCGGGGAGTAACAATGCGCGCGATGAATCGGCGATTCTCCAAAATCTTTGTTCCCGCGACGATCCCGTCACAAATTGTCCCGCGTTACACGCACCGTGCGGTCGCGCGCGTGAGAGGCGGCGCGGCGACCTGCGACGTCGAGACGAGGATCCTCCCGACTTTCACGATGCCATCGTTAGCCCCTCTATCGCCACCTGCAGCATCACCACGGTTCATTGTACACCTGTCATGTTTCACGCTCTTAGAACAACAATCGCCGTTGACCCGGCAGATTACCAGGCGAAGAGAGAAGCCGGTCCTTCGATCGTCTCCATCGTCATTTTTTGAAAAGTGTCCGGGATGAAGCACGGTGTAGCCGGAGAAATCGTCGATTTATTTATTTATCTGCGGCGTGGAAGAAGCCATGGGCTTCACACGAGGTGTTATATTTATCCTGCAAATCCTAAATAAAGCTCGCCCAAGACGGTCGACTCTGGAAACAGCGTATTAAGACTATGGAAGCAATATCAACGAGCGCGCCGTGACAACAGTGGAAGACACCTTCTTCGTAGTCTTGATGGACGTTTTCGTCTCGAGGAACCGGTCAAAGGGTGCTTCTATCGACGACCGGAGTGCGAGAGAAATCAAGCGGAGGGAAAAAAAGGCGAAGGAAGGAACGCGCATCGCGCGGCAATCCGGAGAGGGATGTACGGGTCTGCACGCCTCCTCTTCGAGGAGGGTTTATTTGTCGAGCAAACAGAAAATGCGAGCGAGGCGTTGGCGAAGCGAGAAAAGCCAGCAGCCATCAGCCGGGGGAAGAAGGAGATGGAAGAGAAACGATACGCTTCCCCCATCCTCCTCGACAAAAGGGCTGAACGTCCATTGTTTATCTTTCGACCGCAACATAATATTCTTTTGCGAAAGGCTGCGAGGGTCCGCCACGACCTAAGGGCCGCTGTGCCGCTTCCTTTCGCAATCGCACTTTGACAGTCGCTGACGAGTCCATCTTGAGAGTATTTGCATCTTTACGAGCTAGCCCCTCGCGGGCGCACCTGTACGAACCTTAAGACGAACAGAGCTTGGGAGGAGGGGAGGAAAGTGGACGCGCGGGACGAGCATGCGGGACGCGTACATCTTCTGTCTTCAGGCGATGCTTTAACCCGGTTTAACTAACACTCTTCTTCTCCTGCATCTCATTCTCGCGGCTTCCTTTCCTACCAACTCGAATCCCTCCTCCTATCCTCCTTCCGCCAGTCGCTTCAATTCCCCGGGAACAGTCTTTACATTGATTCATCTACCGCGTGATCCGTTTGGTTTGTAATTACTTCGGGGATGGTGGCTATTATTGTGCCGTTGCAAAAGTAATGTTACGGTATCGCGGTTATTACCTCCAGTATTTCGTCGCTGTTTCATTGATGATAGGATTAACGTACAAATTTTCATTGTTGAATAGCGCGATATTATGATTAATATACATTGCTACAATGATAAGAGAAGACTCGTACGATAACTCTTACACAAATAAATTTAATAATTAAATATTGTTAATTTAAACTCTCTCTCTCTCTCTCTCTCTCTCTCTCTTTCTCACAATACTGTAAAACAATTAATCGAGATAAAACATATTTTGTGAATTAATCGTATATGTCGTGTCACGCATTTAAATAGAAAGACCTATTTAATTTTCATCGTATATTGCAAATGGATGAAATCTTCTAGAGGATTATCTGTTTCTTATTATCAATAATATTATTATATATCTCTCATGATATATTTTGAATATATGTCATAGCTTTATTTATTACTTTAATACTACAGTATTATGGTATTATCTTCAATTTTGAATTGAAGGAACATCAATTTCGACAATCAACGTATAGCAAAGAGGCTTATGCAATTTACAAGTGATTTTTTTATTGAAAAAGAAACATTTTGCGGTTTTCCTCATACATTTTTCTCTTCTTGTGACGAATAACCATTTTCATTTGATAATATAACTGCCTTGCGAAAATATGTACATTTACGTTACACTCATCATGTCAATCGTGATGTGTGATGAAACGTGGATGCGTGAGGAAGAACACACGCATCCGTGACACGCATGCATTCGTGGACGTATATTATGCAATGAGTTTGTCAAGACTTTTATGCGGATGTCATCGCGAACGTTTGACCGTGAGAAGAATAATTGTGGATAATGTCCCTTAGGATATTGTCAGACCTCTTCTTAAAGATATCACATAGTTCAATTTAGTAAAAGGTTTAGAGAATGGTTTAGAGAACACTTATTTATAAATTTATCTTCTATCGTAATATTTTCAGGATATCATCATTAATTAAGAATAATATCATGTACTCATCTTTCAACGCAATAGAGACATCGTAATAATTATTAATTTTTTATTACTAGAAAATTATTAGCTGTCCCATTTACTCAATGGTTTCGATTATTAGATCTTAGACATTTGAGTAATAAATCATTTTGTCAATATATAGTAAGTAGTAATTTCGATTAATTTTCTGAAAATGTAATGTAAGAAGTGAAAGATTGCGAATGTTTTCATCTGAGAATTAAGTGAATTTTACCTGATACTGTTTTATCATAATATTAACAACTTTCTAGTATGATATTACTATGTCATTGAGATACCAGAGCGATGAGGACTGAGATGAGACATGAATACAAGGACGAGAACAGTTGGATAGTATATATCCAACTGTCCTCGTCCCTGACAGAGAGAGAGAGAGAGAGATGGGAGAGAGGAGGGGGGGGGAAGGAGAGAGATAGAGAGAGAGATAGAGGTTACCAAGCACTGTCGAGTATCCACTTCAAAGAGCTGGGTGGGCTAATTAGCGCGTTGCCTGGCAACCGGAGGCTGAGTACGATCTGCACTTTACTCCGTCCTCTCTCGATCTCTTTCTCTCTCTCTCTCTCTCTCTCTCTTTCCATTGCAACGGCGTATAATGTATCTTCCTCTATCACTTACTCCGTCTCTCTCCGACTCCCGGAAGACGCGTCCATTGAAATTACGAGAAGGTCTCGGAGTCACTTCCAGTTTTTCTAGGATCATTTTAACGGGTCTTCGTGCCTCGGGACATTAGAAGGCGTTCTCGTGTATTCTGGCGTATTAAATTCTTGACTATATCAGAATTTAATCGGCCATCTCTCATCCGAAAGCGACGTCATGTTTGTTTCACAACTTTCAATTCGTTCTAAACAATATCGAGTCATTCGTAAGACATATGTGTATCTGCTCTGTGATAATGAAAATTTTATGCGATGAAAGTTGAACTAAATTCGAGAGATAGGTATGTATGTCGTTGCTTTACATTATACATTTTATATAATCGTAATTTATTCGAGAATTTAAATCAATAAAATTTTAGTTATTATTTTGTTCTCGTAATTTTTTGTTCTGTATGAATTATACAGTGTTTTACCGATATTCATATATAATTGATAATTTTTTATCTTCAAATAACTATACATTTTATCTTATAATTAAAAATTGTGAGTTTTCCCGGACGGGTGCTTCATTTTCCTTGCGTCCGATAATCGTAAAAATGTTTCCAGTCGCGAAATATAAAATTTATGCCTCTATGTTTTCGCATGAAACATGAACCGTGTGCGAGATATCCAATATTTAAATTATACGGATATTAAATATGCATTATTTTTTCGAGTGATTTTTCGTCCGGTCCCCATCGGTGAGCTTTGCGATGGAAATAACTGCACAAATATCCATTTTCCGTTTTTTTTTTTTTTTTTCAAGAAGTATATGTAATCTTTCGGAATTTCTCATTTAGTGCACGAAAACTTCTAGTTCTTATAATATTTTCATAATTTGATAAAAGTTGTTATCATTAATATCTATTATAATATTGAAAGTTGTATCAATTTTTACATCATAATGTATTTATAGTTTTAAATTTACATTTGTTGACCTAAATTAAATAATTTCTAATTTGATATTTTTTTATAAATTATATTGTATATGAAAATACTTTAAATTTTGATCGAGATGAAGATTACGTTTCGGAATTCATTGCCAGTGCTGAAAATCTAATGCACTTAATATTAACTAAAGATTTTTAACATTGGCAGTGAATTTTAAAACAGCAGAAATAAGAATTCGACTTATTTTATTTATTACATCACTAACTTTTTCTCTTCTTTCTTTTTATAAACGAAACATGACGCTGTATTTTTACATATTATAAATAATCGTATATTATTTCGCATTATTATACTCTTTCTGTGCATTATCGTATTTTTTTACGTGTTACACCGCTTTCTGCTTTAATTAAATTTTATAGCTGGAGAGGGAAATTCGAAATAACAGAAGTCTGTATTTAACGACATATTGACGCAATCGAGTTTTATAAAGACTAAGAAATTACGATTAACGACAATCTCCTCGCACGTTATTGGTAGTGTTTTCATTCGAATGTGAAATATAAGATAAAACCTTTCTCTCTCTCTGAGGCTCTCTCGTGGCATCTGTTCGTCCTCGCTTTGTCGGCGTTTCAAGCTGTGAAATTGCTCCGACTTATCATTCGAGCTAACGAGTCCCTAACCGTCTTCACACTTCACACTTCTCGAACTGTCTATCCTCTGCACCTTGCTCGCAACGGCGTAGAATGTCGGGGGTTATTTTTGGCTGAAGAGAATCTCTTCGTTTCGTAATCGACGCGAGTCTACCTGAAAAAAGTTGCCATCCCATCGCTGATATAAAACGTTAACCACACTGAGAGGCGATGGCCGCAAATTAATTTTGTGCCATGGAATCTGAACGAGATAGAAGCGATTCCGATTCGTCGACTGCGATATTGCGAAAAATAAAATTTCAAAAATTGCTCATGTAATGAAATATAAAATTTAGTTAAACAATTTCGTTATGGAGGAATTGATCAATTAAATCGGAATTGCTGGATAAAAATGTATTTTGCCAGATGATATGTATGTGAATAATAACGAAAATTTAAAATATTTTCATCAGTTCGACCAGTGGCCTTTAGACGCCGTTGGTCGTATCGTTCGATGAAAAAAAAAAAAAAGAGAAAGGTCGACTTGTCGCCCTCGAGGACCTCGATGATTTCGAGAGGTAGGCGCATCAGTCGTCTATAATTTGTACCTCGGCCGACATTGATGACATTCATTGTTATTTTAACTCACTCTCGTGCGTCTCTTAGATCCGGTTTCTCCCATTTTCTGGTCAACTTATGATTAGATTGAATCTAATGACAAAGAAAAAGTCATATTTTTTTTGCTATAATAATTAATAATTAATTAAACTGATGATTTTTTAGTAGTAACTTTAGTAGTAAGTAACTTTTAAAATTATCATTACAAAATTATCAGTTTAATGATTGAATCATAGCTAAAAAAAACACAATGCTTATATTATTTTCAGGAATTTAAGAGAAGCTAAGTTAATCGGAAAATAAAAAAACGCACTTCAGTTGTTAATACGCTCATGTTGACCCTCTTCAGCAAATTTAAAATTAATTAATCAATGACGTTATATTTCTCTCTTGGACATCTCAGACGACGCAATACCGAATCCGCGGGCAAACAGTCGCGTAATACGACTCGTCATCGATGACTGATTAAACGCGAAAGATCAAGGAGTAGCCGTCGCGTCTACTTAGCCGAAGGATTCTCAATCGCGATAGCAATCAGTCGTACCGTCTCCTCTCGAGAGGAATGAGACTCTCTCGCGGGAACGAGAGAGAAAGAAGTATAGAGGTGCCGCGCGGCACTTCTTCTTCGAGGCACTCGACTCGAAGCATTTGCGAAGAATACGTCTCATCGATCGTCGGATTAATGACGCGCAAACCTGTTCTCTCTCTCGCGTCTCGCGCGAGACCGATGTTTATGCGCGATGCGGCGAGATATCACCGTTATACACTCGCCCGAGTCACTCGACTTAACGACAGAATCATTGGGGACAACACTGTGTTGATGGTAACGGCGAGCACTTAGCCTAACGATGGGATAATTGATAACCGATAACCCGTATGATCGCCGCCGATGGCGTGACGACGGAGAGAATTGCTTTCCGCCGCGGAAAATCGGCGAGCTCTCTGTCGCCGATTTCCTTTATCCGCGCGATTCATCATCGATCATCATCGTTGTCGGAGTGCTGCTCGCCGCTAATGACACGTCTCGCTACCGGAGCGTATCGACGATCGTGTTGCGTATGCGAGAATGAAAAACATCACCGTGCGAAGTTAAGATGGCAGAACGCGTTGATAATCATCGTCGCTCATGTATAATCGAGCACAATTTACGAGGTGCGCTGTTGTCAGCCGGGCAAAACCCAGTAATTTTGTGCCTGAGGGAAAGAGAAAAAGGACAAAGTTACACCTGAACATGCGAAAAGTAGCGCGTTTGTCACGCGCATTCAACTCATTATTGTCGGATCGATTGATCCTTGTTGCTCATCGATGACGATCACCGTACGTTTTATACCGCAAGTCGTGTTTCCGGACGCGCGCGTAATCGCGAGGAATTATGGCTTGTGTCTGCGAAAGGCGCTTAAAAATTACGGCACGGTGGCCGTTATTCATTTTTTAATCATTGGTTGCAAGTTGCAAGGAAGTTAGCAGAATTTTTTTATGTCGTCACGTGAGAGGTACGCATGTCGCACAAGGTTGCGCGGAATACAGAGCAAAGCATATACGATAAGTATCACGTGAGTGTAATATAGGTAAATGTAATACATTAAGCGAAAAATTGAGAGCTTAAATTGAGGATACAGGTCGTTACAAAAACATGTTGGAACAAGTAAAATGTTAATTTATTGATTTAAGATAAAGAATTTTTGTACCATAAAATCACTACATCAAAACTCAACGATACGTTTCTGTACGTAAACGAATAACATTCAGAGAAGTTTCTTTGATTGAAAAAAAATGATTTGAATAAAAAAAATTTGTGCGTTGCGCGCGCGCAAGTTAAAAAAAGTTCCTTTTGAACGTCATTTCTTGAAGTCAAGTAAATTTTTATTTTCCTCGAAAGTATTTTCACTTCAATTAAAAAAAAAAAAAAATCAACGAAAGGAACGATTTCTCCAATTGAAGCTTAATTTTTTTCTGTATATTTTGAGAAGAGGTGAAGAAAAGAATTATATCCTAAAGGCAATTTTATTTCCTGTATTTACTTATCGATTTCTTAAACGTGAATCAATAGTACAATTTCGATACAAGTCGGTCACGTACAATGTCTTATAAATCGTGTCGTGTAAACAGACTTTAAGGCGAAGGAACTGTCAGCGGATTGACATTTCGAAACGATCGCGTCGTGGATCATCGGCGAACCGGGCGATATTCAATGACGATCACGTCCTCATGGATTCGACTTCGTTGTCGACTCGTTACGTCACTCTTGTCGCTCCGCCATCGCGACCGGCGTTCGAGCTGTCGCGTCGATTGTCGACAGTCATCGGATACGATTGAAGAGCGCGACCTTCGCGCAATTAAAACCCCTTGAAGTTTCAGCGGGGCCGGATGAAAACGGTCGCCTGGTTGACAATACAGGGTGTCCCTGACCAATCGCACCTTTCTCGAGGCGAAGATCCTTCCATGTGTCTGCCGTCGATTATTTCATGTCAAAGATCTGACAGAAAGCCATCAGTTTTCAATTTTTGACATTGAATACTTCAGAGTCGATAAATTTCTTGTTTAAACGAACTTAACTCTACAATTTAATTCTTAAACTCATGCATTAATTTAACATGTTTTTTTTAAGGCGAAATATTGCATGAATATGAAATATGTATTCAAATAAATATTAAAAATATTAGAAAAATTGTAGAAGTATTAAAAATTAAAATATTAAAAGGAAATTATGATATCATGATTAATATTTGTAATAATAATTATATAATATAATATGAATAATAGAACATAATAGATTAAAATGTATTATATGAAGCGCGAATTCTAATTTGCAATCGTGAATTATCATATAAAGTATTTGCAAAGCATTAGGAGTCAGCGTTGGTACTAATTTGCGCAAATATAATCAAAATATATAAATAAAATTTAATAATTTCTGTGGACGTAAAACGTATTTATATATTTTTATCATTGATTATATTTGCACAAATTAGTATCAGCGCTGATACTCCTAATGCCTCTATGTGAATTTATGTCTTATATTATGAATTAAAGGAATCCCTAAAATAATTATTTCTTAAAATTATTTCTATTATTTCTATTATTTATTGTATTTGCAAGGATTGCAAACAGTTTCCGATTTTCAGAATAAATTAAATAATTCCTATCTCCGTTGTTTCGCAGTTCAGGAACGATACGATCAGTCAGGGACACCCTATATATTTATGGATATGCGATGAATACGCTCTTAATGTAACTGGCTTCCCTGTAGACGAGAGCCGCACCTGAGTTAATCCGTGCGTGTGTACACGCGATTATGCGCGTGGAAACAGGGGAACAAAACGAGTCGTTGACGCGCCAGAGATTGTCAAAAATCGCGGTGACTTGTCGTTGATTGATGATCGGATGAGCCTGTGAAAAATGCCAGGGACTAGAATATTTTTCTCGTCCGGGAAAAGCGGCTTTCTCCGTTGACGCAGAGAAACACTTAACGCGAATGTATAGCGCTGTTATCGATCGCAGATCAAGTAATCGTTTGCGGAAATAGAAATCAAGATATTATCTCCTTTTCGCAGCTACATTAACGCAATTAATTATGTTAAATTAAATAACTCTTTAACTACGTTTAAATATTTAATCTTTCGGTGTTACTGTATAGAGTGGCATACTCGACTGTTTCTTTTACTTTATACACTAAAACTTTTTTATTAATAAAACTACTTACAATTGCTTGTTTTTGTATATTTTATATTTCTTAATATTTTGCATTTTAATTGAAAAAAAAAAAAAAGAATTTTTATATTTTATGTTCATTTTTATACTTTTATACAGTTCCTAGTATTTATACCTGACAAAATATAGCATCGAAGAGTAAAAAAATATTGTAGAAAGCACAGAATCGTCAAATCAAATTAGTTAATCATCAGTCTAAGCGATATTAGTTCTAGTCTTAATTGAAGACTGCAGAAGTAATTAATTTAATACATTCTTTAGGATTCTTCTTATTGCATTTGCCTTTACGTTAACAATGTTAATAATGTTCGACAATTTCGTGGCCTACAGTGGCCCTTCGACGGGCGTGATCGAAACGATCGGTTTTACATGATCGTCCGCGAATCGATCGTCGCGCCGAAAACGCCCGGAGCGATTAGAATTCTCCATCAAAGTCTGCAGTAGATTGCCACCCCTAAAGACACCATATTACTAAAAGCGGTTCGTAAGAGAGACACGATTAGAATAATCGTCGTCACGACGGATCAGCCGGTGGTCGTTTCGATCGTTTAGAATAGTTTAAACTGTTTAACATAATGGCCGGCAAGAGAGTCTCGTGCGCGAACGCCTGGATTCGGGGACCCAACAATTTGGTGGACTGTTCTCTAATGTCAACAGATTAGCCGTAATAGTGAAATTACATGTTCGTGTAATGTCTCACATATGGAGTCACGTCGTCTTGCTGTAATCCTCGTAATCGCGCGTCGGTTCGTCTCTTTTTCTCTCTTTTCTTTCCATCTTTATTCATCGTTTATTCTACCTTGCTCTTTCTTCTTCCTTTTCTTTCTCTTTCTGTATATCACCATGTCCTCACCCCTTGTCTTCCCGTCCGCCTACAGTCCCGTCGAGGAGATTTTGGTAATGCTAGGGTTAGACATTATACCCGGAGACGAGAGGTCAAACGGGTTTATGGAGCAGATTACATGCATTATTTTTGTGCTCGATCCGCTCGGCAAAATGGCCGGTAATTCGTCTGACATTCGACTCTGGCCGCGTCTGGACCGGATTGGAGAAATGAGATTTCTCGCGCGCGGGAAGTCTGGTAGATGGTAGAAATTCGCGGGCAAACACTCATTCTACTGTTAACCCTTAATGCAATGTCGAGTGAGTCTCTAAAAAGTTCCTACCTCTGATTACTATGAAATTTAGGTATACGGATAACCTTGCTACTTTTTAGAGAGAAAAAAAGAAAAATCTCACTGGAATTTTTAGCCACTCGGAGAGAGAAATTTAGTTTTTTTTTTTTTATTATTTAATTTCTTTATCTTCCCTTCTTGGTACGAAGGTATACATTTGGAATTTTTTATTAGTTTTCGCAACAAGGTTTGCATGGCCAAATTATGTCAGGAAACACAACTCTAATGGCACGTTGCTTCTATAAAACGCCTGGACCATGGACGCGTTGACCGCCGTTACGAGATCGGTCGTTGACCGCCGTGGCTTTTCTTGTTTCGCAGCAATAAAGTTTTTGCATCGCACTTGCGAGCGGGATGATCGCTTGCGGGACAGTGACTCTGGAAGCGTAACCTCGCGAATATTTCACATGCAGGAATGTCTTGATTGTAGCTCGGAAATAAAAGTAGCAATGCATGATTTGAATAGAATGCTATAGTAATTCGAAAATGAATGATGAAAAAATTGTTCTGCTTACATAAAGTTTCTGATTTAATCATACAATAAGATACTTATAATATAAAGGTGCGGTTCATTTGGCGCTACAAATGCTTCCGAGTATTTGATTGATCAATCGGAAGAAAGAATTTCATTGATTGACCAATCAAAAAATACTTCGAAGCATTTATAGCATCAAGTAGGCCGTAACCATTATTCGATTTTTAAATGTTAAAATTTTTTAAATTATATTTTTATAACATAACGTTATATGAAATCGAAATTCAATTTCATTACATTAAATTTTGTAAATATCAGAAAGTAAAAAATAGCTTTAAAATATTAAAATAAAAATATTTTCTATATTTTCTGATTGCATCCGTTATATCTATTATTTAAAAAGTTACGCACACAAATTAATATTTGTAATTTTATTCATAATAGATACTTATATATCGCTCATTCGCTACATTTGCTACAACAACGGCGCAACTTAAAAAAACAAAACTTTTCAAAAATTAAATTTGAATCATAAAAATTTTATAATATTAACTGTTAAATACAATTTTGGTACAATAAACTGATTATAAAGGAATAAAATTATGTTCTTTTATATTTTTTCTTTTTCCCTTATATTTCTGTTTTTTTTGCAAGCAATTAAAAAATGATAAGATGATGATCTTTCAGTTACGTCGTTATTGTAGCAAATGCGCAATATGTAACTGCTGTACTATACAACCATTTAATATAACGCAAAGTGCCTGTAGCTTTTCAAGCGACAATTTACTCCGAGAAATTAAATTTGCATGCATGAATATCTTAGACGTCGAAATATACTGTCGGAATTGCGACCGACGTCGATTCGCGTCGCAAATCAAGTAAAGGCGCGCGCCGTCCTTTGGTATTATAATCGACCCTCTTAGACGTCGAGAGAAACGTCGAGCGTGACGCGCGTCCTCCGATCGCGAAGTTACACGTCGCCCTCTCGTCCGGATAATAATGATTTCACGGGATCGAAGGATGACGCGCGCAGTGGCGTCCCCAGGGGAGTGAGAAGTGGCTGATCCATTGTTACACTATCTCTCCTATTCCGCGCGCCGCGTTTAATGCATAATCTATTACGTGCTTTTAACAATGCGAACCTCGCCTCTCTCGCCGCGTCGCGACTCGACTCTTCATCCTCGAGGGTGCCGACGAATCGATCTTCCGCGTGCCGTACTCTCATATTTCACGAATGTTTTGACGTCTGCTTCGTAAGCATCCGCCGTAAGGGTGGATCGACGACGATCAGGAAGGAAGGAAGGAAGGAAGGAAGGAACAGGAGGATTCGCCTTGTCCTATCTTTTTCTCTTCCTTCTCTGTGCTTTCTCGCATAGAAAGTACGCCACTCTCTCGATCTCTGGCTTTGTCCACTTGCTGATATCACCCATAATATAGTCTTTATACCGCAGGTATGACGTTGGATCTAGAAAGATAGACTATTGTGTGACGGGTTTTTGACGTGCGCAAATAATAGCCAGTCATCGTGAACAAGATCATCATTAACGAAAAACGATGCTGTACATTTCGTGTATTTATATTAATGATGATGTCACTGCGAAACAATGAGATCGTGTATTATGAGATTTTTGTTATGATCATTCTGTGGGTAAAATGGTGGGTAAAATCTAATTATTTCGTTTGTGTGAAATACAATTCCATTCAATAAGGAACCCTCTGTTTGTCATTGTCACGAAGAAACTAATGTATGAAGAAAAAAGAAAGGAGACAAGTGAATTAATTTCATGAATCAATTTAAGAATGCACTAACATAGCGATATAAAAAAAGATAACATGCTCACATTTAGAGAAAGAAGTATTGTGGTAACAATTATAAAGATAATAACTATACAAGTTTTATATGTAGAATTAATATACACACACACATATATAAAGCTATAAAATAGTAATTATGTAGTTTATTATTGGCCTTGTCAATAATTTTACTTTTGTACAATTAAATGTTATGTTATTCTCAGTCTATTTGTTATTAACTCGTCTTAAAATTTGCATTATTCTTATTTAATTTAGTGCTAATTTTATAACTATTTTATAGCTAGACTAATATTAGTACATTTAGAAAAAACATAGTGATGACAACTATGTAGATTTATATGTAGATATTAATTCTAAATATAAAACTTGTATAGTTGTCATTTTTATATTTGCCACTTCAATCTTCATAACTTTTATATATATATATATAATTAACATTAAATCTATATATAAAATTTGTATATACCTAATTGTCACCTTTATAATTGCTATAATTACTATTTTTTCGAAATGTACTAAATCGAAGCAGCAGGTTATAAAATTAGAATATGGGCTTAAAATCAAAGTTAAAATATAAAGGCAAGTTAATACAAGCGAAATGAGAACAACATAAAGTTTAGTTGTATAGAGCAGAGTAATTGAAGTCAAGATATATATATATATATATATATATATATATATATATA
>NW_012130084.1:1502180-1505449 GCF_000143395.1 Atta cephalotes
ATATATATATATATATATATATATATATATATATATGTACAAACCATGTTACATTTTTCAATCTGACATTTAATCGTTAATGACAAAGTGCCGACAATATCTTTGAAAGTTAAAGGACGTCCGCGCATACAGAAGGTGTCACTTCGTTAGAAATCCATTCCTGGCACGTGATGTCGATCGTTGTCCCACAATCGTTAAATAAAGAAACGCGTGAGGTCCGGAGAAGTATCACGAGTCGGGATTGGCGCGGAGGGAGGGAAAGGAAAGGATCGATGAAAAAGAAGGAAGGCAAGGGTGATTATACGATATCGTTTGGATTCTCCTCGTAGTTCCCTTCGTTCTTCCCTCTTGCCTCGCTTCTCGCCATCTCCTATACTCTTCTCTGCCAGTTCGATCGTCCCTTCGAATGCGTTCTACCGTTCGCGAAGTCATTCGACAAGTTTTGTCGCGTCATTTCCCGTAATGCGATATATACCGGCGAAATCTCGAGCATCATTCCGTGGCTATTAATCTATTGGCGGCGCTCCAAGGCCAATGCACTTCCCGATATACATATTCAATGACGGTAGCGCGCCATCAAGGACGAAGAGACGGGTAATTGCGTGAAAGAGAGCCTTTCCTGTGCAGAGTCGTTGACGACGATCGATCGACGACGTTCCTACATACAATTATATAATAGCCTAGATCGCGTAAAGAAGCTTATATTAATAATAAAATTAGCAATAAAGTTAAAAGTATAAGATGAAACTTATTACATTTCTCTTCTTTTAAATTATCTTTATAATGCATTAGCGAAACTATGCACTAGAGAATCTTTCATAATATAGTAATAAGTATATATTACAATGACTTGTTTAATACAATATATAGTATTCGCTAAAAGTCGAGACTAAACATATATTGTATTAATGAGGTCAAGTGAAAAAAATTTATATAAACTTATGTTTATATGAATGGAACTACAATATATTTTCTCTCTTTTTCAGAAGAAAAGATTTACGAACATTTATTGTAATGATAATATTAATAAAATTCTGAAAGAAGGAAGAATTTTCGAACATTTATTGTAACTATTGTAACAATTGATATTATTAAGAATATAGAATTCCAGGATTTTTTTATTTACAAATTTATATAAACGTAAGTTTATATGAACTTTTTTTCTCAACTTCATTTATATGTATTCATTAATATGTATAAGTTTGATCCTGACTTTTGCAGATGGCCTATATTTTATAAATAAATATTAATCTTGTATTGTCGGAAATAAAACACATGTGAAAAAAATTACACAATATTTTTAAAATTCTGATTATCATCCTCACAAATGCGCCTGTGCGTGGGCTTTAAGTGTAGTATCTCGCAGCACAGTATCTCGCTTTTAATGTAGATCTCGTAAATTTCTCATCTTCCGTTCTTTTATTGTATACGTAAGCAGATTAAATATATAACTTTTGCACCTATCATCGCTGAAGAAGATTAGAAGACTAACCGAAACGTTCGAAAATTATTTTCGATTATTGATAATGATTTCGTTTAACGATTATTGATTGTCCTTTCTTCAATAAATTTGTCGTCTCTTCAAAAATTATATATAAATTTAACTTTTATATTGAGAGATTTCTTTGAGTAATTGCGCACTCTGCGCACTCTGAATAGCGCCTATTCTCTTGAGCCCTTCTATTTTTTTCATTGTTACTTTTAAGTTGGATAATCGTGATATTCAAATTTTGTAGATCTCATAGAGTTTTATGATATTGGTAGGACATGTATGCAAGCTTTACGGCGTTTAACGCGATAATTATTCGTAATTACACCGCTCGCTCGCGCGCGTTTACCTAGGCCTCTGGAAGGAAACTCACGATAATCGACAGATGCGCGAGGCCGTGGCCCATTGCGTCCGTTTTGTTTCGTTCCGTCGATAAATCGATTTGCACAAATTGCGCACTTTGACGTCGCTTTATTAATCAGGAAGAGCCGAGCGGAGGAAGGAACACAAGCGCGCGCGCCGCCACGAGCTCTTCGGATCCCGTACGTAACTGGCGTCAATTAAGCCGACAGCTAAATGATCAATTATAGTTAATCGATGATAATGCACGATCCAGCAGCGGCTGGCAGTGGCAAATTCTATCCAGGGTCTGAACTTTTCTCTCTGCTTGTTGTTTTCGCTTGACCATGCCTATATCACGCTTCCTTCTCAACGGACTCGCTGCTTCCTTTCTTGCCTGTTGCGTGCAAGTGACTTCGATCGGAGAGAATCGCTTGAGGAAAAAATGTCTTACTATCTACGACAAAAGACAAAGAGCCATTTTGTAAACGTCCCTCGTCGATAAGCTGCACCAAATTATACCCGTTACCTTGACAAATATTTTTACGGCGCTGGGATTAATCCGCTCGTTTTCTAACTTCCGCCGTATTTTCGCTATAAATTTGTTCTTAGTCTAGCTAACTGAAAAACGTCCGAAATTTAAGGAATGGAACGCGACCGAGATTTGCGAATGCGCCTCGATTTTTCCATATCTTTTTTTACACGCTATTCGGTAATTTCTTCCTATCAACGCAATTACAGTTCTTTTATGAGGCGCAAGGACAGACGTTGCTGCCGTAAAAAGTTACTTCGTTCGAATATTTAGTGCATATAATTCGCAGTTATCTTTTTTTACTTTTCTGCTCGTTTTCTGTTCGTTGTTTTCGTAAAAGTTATTGTACTACTGAAAGAACTTTAAAAAAAGTAAGTTATAGAAAGTCTTTTCAAGCAACAGTTTCCCATGATGGAAAACTGCAAAACAGAAACGCATTTGTGTTACATCGTCGGATTCTTCAATTTTCATTCATATTCAGTATCAGTACAAATTATAATCAACCCGGTCTTTGTCGATCTTTCTGAATACCGACTCGAGAGAATCGCAGTCGCAACGAGGATATACGCAAACATGATTTACACGATCCACATAACTTCGAAAGGCGGACCTGCTCTATTCGTTCGACGGAAACGGGGAATTCCTCCGGGTCGATTCGAGTACCATCACGAATAAGATCTCGGGACGGGTTAAACTCCGTCAGGAAGGGTCTGGATCGCGAGAACGTTAGGGCGTGGGCACACGCATACACCCCCCCTGATGTACACACACACACACACACACACACACACACACACACACACACACACACACACACACACACACACACACACACACACACACACACACACACACACACACACACACACACACACGACACGACACACACACACACACACTACACACGAC
>NW_012130084.1:1505469-1509319 GCF_000143395.1 Atta cephalotes
CGACGACGACGACGTACGACGACGTACGACGTACGACGACGACGACGACGACGACGACGTACGACGACACGACGACGACGTACGACGACGACGACGACGACACGACACACACACACACACACACACACACACACACACACACACACACACACACACACACACACACACACACACACACACACACACACACACACACACACACACACACACACACACACACACACACACATACATGTACACGTAGGCCATCGCATATCGATCGGATATTTATGAAGATTCGGGAAGAATGGACGATGATTCGCATCTGCCGAGCCATTAGCCTTACCTACCTTATCCACGTCAGGGCCGTAGCTGGGGGCGCCAGGTGTGACCTCCACGATTCTCTAATGACGAGCCACGATAATCCTTACGGGCGATGCCGACTTGGATATATAGACGAGGAGATTGATATGCCTCGTTGAAGGAGCAGACCGGAAAGCTATCGTCCTCCATCCCCGTCTCCCTCGCATCCTCGCACGATCCCGCCGAGAGATTTTTCTCAAGATCTCGAAACCGTGACGGACGATACGGGTGATTAACGGGTCGTCTGGCCTCACAGTTTGGTTCACTGCCGGGACACATCTCACGAAAATGATTTCTCTGAGTACCGAGATAAAATTTTAATTAATGTACGCCAATAAATCTCTCAAATTAATTTATGCTTGAATTTTGATAACGTTGAAGTACTTTTAAACATCTTCATACCGTTTAGTTTTATATTTGAAGGTATGGCTTTTTAGTAACTTATACATTTAGCTGAGAGACTAATATATCTATCTTTTATATGAATGCAGAATATAGCAAAGTATAATTTTCTGTGCGGTTAGGATTTTCTGGCTTTCAATGTTTCATACATATGTCACGCTCCTGTGTTTACGTCGACATACAGGAGCCATTTTCCAGCTGCTCTTGTATGAAAACATGTTTTGCTCTGATAAATCACTACTTGCCATGGATTACTAGCAAGTTTACAATTGTAAAAGTAGTACTTGTAAGTGCGACACGTCGGCATTTTTATTTCTTCACCGTGACTCGCCTTACTATGCTAACTCGAGGATGATGGATGAAGGGTATAAGTATGTACTCTGCGACGGTCAAGACATCCAAGAACATTCCGCGATATCAGCAAAGTCTTTTTTTCAAATAAATGAAACGTGCCTAGAAATGGCATACGAAGTCTAAACGTTAAGCACGTTTCTCTTTAATTATCTTCTCTAATATTAATACAAATTCTCAGAAACCTCCTCGAGATTTGAGATGCGAGGGAAACGCCCGTATCTCTTAATCGAATCTTCGAAGATTCTTTTTTTTCGTGCGACAGTCAAGATCGCAACGAGGACGGCAGAAACAAAGCGTAGTCGTTCGGTCTCGCACGAGAAACGCGCGTCCCGGGGTTATGTGCGGACACGTTAACTGGAGGGTGATCGATGAGCAGATTACTTTGCGGGTCCATGCGGCAACGGATGTTGGGAACGAGCGCGTTCTGTGCGCCAACAAGAAGGAGAGAGAGAGAGAGAGAGAGAGAGAGAGAGACAGAGAGAGAACGAAGAAAAAAATCGCGGCCTTTCTCGTACTCGCCGATATACGCGAGCTCTGCTTCACCGCGCCGCGCCGCTCCGCTCGCTTTCTCGCTCGCTTGCACCGACAGGAATTTCACCTACAACCTTTCGACGTCGAGGCTGCACGCCAAGGTTTGGAGAGGACCTTGTTATTAATCACGACGCTGCCATCTCCCAGAGCAACGTTCGCTCGTTAGCCGGGGGATGGAGAGGGAGAGGGACAGCGGGTACCGTGGTTTGCCCGATGAGGGGCGAGAAGGAGAAGGAGAAGAAGAGAGAGAGAGGGTGGGCCATCTCTTAATTACTTCCGCGCCAATTAACACTGCCTCGAATAAAGAAGGGGTACTCCACCACCAATAGGAGCGTGGTTCTGAAAAAGCCAGCTGGTACGAAAATGCTCGCGATTTAATATGAAGTGCACGAGTCCGCGTGCTCTCGCGAAATCGACATACGTCGCCGAGTTTGGAATCCTCGTCAAATTCGTTTATATACTTATATATATATATATATATATATACATATATATGACATGATTAGACTTTATCGTTCCATTCAGGGTAATCTTTTTTTCATTCTCGAACTCAATTAATTCTTCAACTCATTTATTTATGATAATAATTAATTTTACAATTAACAATTAATTCTACATAAATATGCAATGCAATAACAATGTTACTGAATGCCGGTTTTAATAAATTGAAATGCGAATTATATATGTATCATTCTTCTAAAGAATGTAATGAAAGGAAACGTGAGAAACAATATACTGGGAACGTTGTGTATGCGTCTTAAGACGATATAATCACGAGATCAGGCATACTTGAGCAAGATTCCGTTTGTAACTTAGCCGAGCGTTTCGCGAAGTTAGTAACAAAGTAAGCTGGTCACGTGCGATGGTAGTTCGGTGGATGAGGGAAAGCTCGAGACACATAGAAAGAAAGAGTCGACGAATGAGTGAGCGAGTCGAGATAACCGAGAGGGATCAGCTGTGGCCTTCCAAAAGTGGAGTCCCATGGGAAGTCAATCAACCGACCTTTCTTCGCTCATCGTGAAGGGGGTGACTTCGCTTGGATCTGACGCTAAAACATACTTCGTAGATACAATTGATAGGCTTTCACTTTATTCGAATGATAGGTCGAATCCGTTGGCCAAGATTTTTTCGAAAAGTAGCTTCGAATATTACGTCGGTGATTACGAGAGATTAAATCATGGATACAGGAAAATTAATCATATATTGAATACTTTGCAGAAATTTAAAAGTACACGGAAAAAAGAAAGTAGCTGTTGTAACTAAAAACTGCACTGAAAAAAATTTCTGGTTGAAAATGAACGAATCAGAAATTTCTGATTAAATTTATTAGAATTCTAGTTCAGATAATCGGAAATTCTGGTTGATACAATATTTCTGGTAAAAATCTACTAAAATTCTTACTTTTACCAGAATAATTATATTAATCAGAATTCTAGTTTTCTCAACTAGAATTCTAATTCTTAACCAGAAAATTCTGATTCATCTGTTTTTCATCAGAATTACTATTTAATCCAACCAGACCATTTTTCTCTGTGTGCATATGGTAACTAAATGGCAAGTGTGGCAAATATGGATAGCTAAAATATAAGTATCATAGCTAATGCCTTAGCTGATATCTATATAACAGCAAACCATTTTGCTGTAATTTATAAATTTATAGTTACGGTAGCAAATATGTAGGTATATTATAACAAACCAAGATTAGCTGCAGCAGAGAAAATCTTTTTTTTTGTGTACTTCTTAAGGAGATTCATTTGCTTTTTGGCATGAGATAACAAGACTTGATGATTCATACAAGTGAAGTTTGTTGTAACGAGAAACGGAGAAAATAAGTCTTCGGTAGTAATACAATCGACTTTGAGAATTTTCATGCGGACTTGACGGAATTATTCAGCGGATAGAGATCACTCGTGTATTTTCTCCCGCGTTTAATCACGCGGCAATCGGCTCGCGCGCATAAAGCGATGCGCGGCATAATAAAGGTTAGCCGCGTCGCATACCACGATCACCGGCGATGAAACAACGCGCGCGTGGTGGCCGCGGGGATGAGAGAGAGAGAGAGAGAGAGAGAGAGAGAGAGAGAGAGAGAGAGAGAGAGAGAGAGAGAGGAGGAGGAGGAGGAGGAGGGTACGGGTACGGTACGGTACGGTACGACGGTAGTAGGTACGGTAGTACGTACGTACGTACGGTAGTAGTACGGTACGGTCGGTACGGTACGGTA
>NW_012130084.1:1509339-1514760 GCF_000143395.1 Atta cephalotes
GAGAGAGAGAGAGAGTCAGGGGAGAAGGAAGGGAGGAGGGGTCGGTAGTTCACGCAGGATATGGCGATATCACGGTGTATATGGCGGTCGCGAATGTGGTGATTCAAAGGGGGCGGTTCGCCGGAGACCTGGGTGCGCACAGCAAGTAGAGGGCGAATTGAGTGTAGAAGGGACGTCGGCGGCGGTGGCAGCGCGGCAGCAGTGGCAGGAGGCGGTGGAGGACGAGAGATGGGAAGGGAGGCAGTGAAACGTGAGCACGAAGGGTGGCGGGAGGGGTTTCGGTCGGGTAAGGGGATGGGTTGGCGATTGGCATTTAATTAGCGGCCGGATGACCGCCGCCGCCTCCGGATCAATACGCCGCCCCCGGGGGCAGTGTGCAGGAGGCAGCGATCCCCTTTCGACTCCCCCGCGTCTCTTCCTCCTCCTCACCACCTCCTCCTACTTTCCACCTACCGACCCCTTTGCTCCGAACAGAGTACACCGGCCAGAACCGAACTCGTTTGCTTCGTCTGCCGGGCGAAACCCTTTTGCTCTCCACCCACTACCAGGGTGGAACGAAATAGAAGCGAGTGGTGAGGAAGACTGGGAAAGGGACGAGAAGAGGGTTGCGCCGCGAGAGAGGTTTCTGCCGCTCCTTAACCTAACCTAACCTCCTGACCGAGCACCACGTGCGGGGAATATCCGGAAGCACTTCGGCAAAATAAAGAGAGCCGGCCGGATAAGTACCGTGGATCTTTTCGCTTCGCGTTTACCGAATCCAGAAGAGAGACCGGCCATCATCCTCTCTTCTCTCTTTTTAAGTTCGTTTTCCAGGGAGATGCGGAAATCGAGATATAGCCGTATTTCTGTGTCCGATACTTCGGGTTGACGATATGCAATTATACCGTACCAAATAATTGTCATTCGAGACGCCACTGAGAAACTCATTTAGTCGAATGAAATAAAATTTGATTGAATCAATTAAATCTCTTGTTTTGTTATGGACAAACAAATGTATAGATTATACGGTTAAACAAACAATTTCTTTAATTTGAACATCATTTTTTGAAATCGAATAAATTCTTTTATTTAAATCTTTCTTTCTGAATGTATCATAAAAACTTGGTTCAATAAACCAAATTATGTGAAACAAAATTTGTAATTGACATCTTATTCAAATTTTGTTCACTAAACCAAATTTGTAAGTTAATATTATCAGATTTTCCAATCAAATTATTTTATTGCGTCAATTAAAACATTCGTTTGTCTATCCAAACAAGAGATTTGGTTGATTCAAATCAGTTCAATCAAAGAAATAAAATTTTATTAAATCAATTGTTTCTTTTAATACAAGTGAAAGAAAAATGCATATAAATAATTATACATTTAATTGTATATTTTCTTTTTTACAAAATTACAATAAAATTAAATATATTCTTCCTTACACACATTTTTTTATTATTTAATTGAAATCACATTTTTATGTAATTAATATGTTATATATTATATTATGTATTTTATATTATATATTGACATGTATGCTAAATGTAAAATATATACATATATTAGAATATATAATATAATAAAGGATAAAGTCCGGTTTTTCATTTTCTGGTTAACTTGTGTTTAGGTTTAACTTGATGTTTTATGCAATGGACTTCATCTATAATATATCATATGGGGTGAAATATCATGGTTAAGTTTAACTGCAAGTTAATTATATAATAAAAAATTGGGCCTAAGTAATTTATTATTTCTTCGCCTATGTATTATCTTTTTCTAACTCGTCATTGACTGCTGACCGTTAGAGAAATTTAGCACAACGAAAACATAAAGTTATCATTCGTGGGCCTACGATTTCGAATGAATTATCGGAAAGAAGTAGAAACGCGAGAAGTAGATACTACACATATTTTCGAAATGCAAACAGCAATAAAACAATGATATAAATCGGGGAAAATAAAAGTTTGACGTGCAGCTATTCTCGTATATATTCATCACATCTCGCGATTTTTCTCATAAATCTGAGAGATTCAACTTAAGATTTTGCAATTTCTAATTGAGAACTGATTACATTGCGACTGAATTTCGATTTTTATGCAATTTCGATTTTTCGTAAGTTGACTCGAAATTTTTCAAAGATTACGTTTCTGACGTACCATGTTGACATCATCTTCGAACAAACTTACGAAGTATTTTTTTATATTTTTTCGACAGTCATGATCTTTGATAGACATCCGAAGGCCGTGTCGACGGTGAATGTGGTGTTCTATTTGTTCGACTCATTCCGTTACGGCTTTTTTTTAATCTCGCTACTCTCGAGCGCGCGGTTCGAAAGTGCAAATCGATTCTCCCGTCTTCCCTTCTCGCTCTCGTTCGCGCAAGAGTTAATCACGGTAAACAGACTTCATTGTTCCATAACGCGGCGGTTAAAAAGAGCAGAGGAGCGGCGGCGCATCGGACACGGTGCTCGTGCCAAATCAGTGTTTATGCTTAAAATTATGGCCGCTCGAGTAACAGCCTTTGGAAATATCGCCGCCGCGCTCGGAGGGTTCTCAATTCCGTTGTAGATGCGCAAGACTGACCGGCTATTTACGATTGGCGCCGCGTTCTTGAGAGAATCAGCAGCAGAGCATGGATTGATATGTACGCGCACGTACGTTATTGCCGTAATAATTTACATTGACAGGCCTATCTATATGCAAATGTTCGTATCATCCTCTAATAGCTCGAATTGATATCCGATCGATCAAGGATTACATAAGCTGACAAAGATCGTCTATCGATGTAACATTGATTTTCAGCGGTATGATTGTATTCATTGGCAAATTTTAGATTATGGTAAAATATCGAAGAAATATAATTGAAAGTATGAACAATACGTTAAATTTAGAACGATAAGAATTAAATAACAGAAAGAATATTATTTTTAGTGCTTGATAATGCAAATTTTTAAATACATTAAAGATCTATCATTCTTGGAGATTATATAGATATTGTCACAAATAAACTGACTTATAAATGACTTTATTTGTATGATTTTATATATATATATATATATTTATATGTTCTTCAAGAACGATTGATCATTAATTTAATAAATAACTGTTGTAATTGTGAGTTTGTACAATATTACAATATCGAACGCAAGACATGCCTGAAATTTGTTTTTTTCATCTTTCATAGTACTTTTGTTTCACATGATAACCAAGCCGAAATTTTTACGAAAACTCGACCAGTTCGATCAAGCGGCTCGACAGCACGCACTTACGACCCTTCAAATGCTCATTCCTACGTTATTGCGGACGCTTTTTAAAATGTCAAGCAACGCCCAAGCTCATTCTCTCGTGGAGGTCGCCCAAACTACTTTAATTACACGTTCCGTTCTTAACGTCTTTATATTTCTTCGCGAGTATGCGGAGATCATCCACGCGGCATCAAACGTGCCTCGATTATACGCTTTTTACGATAACTTAATTGCACGTCTCTTCTCTCCGCGTGTCTTCCAGTCGGAGGATGGCCGAATACCAAAGCGGAGCACCTCTGGCCTCCGACCGCTCCCTCCCCCTCTTTTTCTCTTCCGACTCCCCCGCCTCCATCTCGTTGTTTCTGAAGGAGTGTATAAAATACGGGACTTGTTAACAATGTTCACACCTACACGCGCGTGCGCGGCACCTTCGCATATATGTATCTGGTCACCCATAAACGCGTTGTACCCCAGCAAGGAGACCCCTTTCGGCGACGACGACCTTCGGCCTTCGAGATCCTCCGGAGATATTTTATTCCCGGGGATTTTTACGAGCCGATATATCACACATCGACTGGACCTCGACGGGGTTGGCGTTATGCTTGGGGCCCAGATCGAGGGAAGGTGGTCGGCTCGCATGATACGTGTACGCAACATCGTACATGTTATCTCGAAATGCACATTCATGTTGAATACATATTTTTAGCGACAGATTTAATTTTATATCGCGAGTGTATAAAGCACTTGGAACGGTCATTTTCTTGTGGTTGTGTATGAGGTAAAAAAAAAATATAATTTTATGAATCCATCACCAGGCGGTTTAAATGAATAAATTTAATTAATATAATTTTATATTACCTTTCACAAATATGTGAGATAATTAAATAAATTAATGATATACATTTCAATACTCCGATATCAAAGAAGATTACCAAGGAAGTCACACTAGATAATATTAATTTAATACTGGGAATTATTTGTGTGCTTGTAAGAATTATGATATTTTATAAAAACAAATACTTAATATTTAATTTTGAATGTACATGAATACAAAGAGAAATGCTTTGACATAAATAGATTTCTTCTTTAGATAAATTTTAGATCTCCTTTGGAAAAGTTCGTGCATATTCTAGGAAGAACGGCCGGTCAGACTGTAATCATTCATCTCGTGGAATAATGGCGCGCGACGTGCGTGATGGAATTGGTTAATATCATCTTTGGGAACGATGTTACTGGTCAAACGGTCCGATTATCGATTTCCTGCGAACTGCACACCTTGTTCTTCCTCTCTCGAAACACGCCTTCTTGAGCTCATGACCTTAAGGCACGAGAAATGGCCATCACTGTATATAATATATCGGCAAGTCGCTGCATGATCGAATCTTTGGTTTCATTCGAGGTCCTCATCTCCCCCTGCGAGAAACTTCGCAGCACGCAGAACGCCACGAAATCATAAGAAAGACTGAGCGAAAATATTGTATAATATTTCTTCTTGTCAAAGCGAATTTTACACACAAGAAATTTTGCTCAAGTATCTAAAAATTTAACTAGATACAGATGTGAAAATAATTTTATTGGGTTATTAAAATAATTATGCAGGGTACTTAAGCTGGTTAAGTACTTAAGCAAGAATGTAAAAACATTTCGCAGCATCATGCTTGAATTTTTAACATAAATATTTTAATTTCAACAAAATTATTTTCAGATCTGTGCCTAGCTAAATTTTTAGATGCTTCAGCAAAATATTCTTTTCCAGTAATAACGTTTGATATTAACATTAGGCAACAATAAATTGTATAAAAATAATGAAAATTTGTAATATCTATTAGATTGTCTCACGGTTCAGATATAGATATGTCGTCGATATATAAAAAATAGTTTTGCTGAAGTGTTTATAAATTTAACTATATGTATATAGATACAGATTTGAAAATAATTTAGTTTAGATCATCAAAATAATTATGTAAGACTCTCAAACTAGTTGCTAGAATGTTAAAATTTTTTGCAGTATATTATTGTTAAACACTTAAGGATGTATATCTTTGCAAAAAATATACCTTCTGTAAATAAATTGAACATACGTTTTATATATATATATATATATATATATATATATATATATATATATTATAATAATATACATATTATATTATACTATACTATATAAACTATTCTTCTTTATTACTAATACTAAT
>NW_012130084.1:1514780-1555930 GCF_000143395.1 Atta cephalotes
TATATATATATATATATATATATATATATATATATATAATAATTTCATAAATTAATACGCATATTTAATTGTATTTAACAATACAATTTGAATGAACATTTTCTTCTTTTATCTTAATACATTTTAAAAAAATATGTCTATATTTTTTATTGAAATAATTTTTTATCCAGGTTCTAAATCGTCTAACCGAACTTTTTATATTTATATTTTCAAGTACAATAATATAGAAAAATTTGTAATTTTTTTCATATTTTTCTTATTTTATTAAAAAATGAGAAAAAATACATGTAAAACATTCTTAAGTATTCTACATAGTTATTTTGATAATCCAACAAAATTATTTGCCGAGTATCCAATAAATTTTTAAGTACTTCATTTTTAATTCCCATGTAATATAAATATATAGATAGTATATGTAACTGAGAATCTTGTTTTACACAAAATAATTTTTTAATTTTTAATTCGTGTTTAACATATAATGTATTTTATAGTTTACATAGCTCAGCAATACTTAAAGTCTCGCGATATCTATTTCCTGCGAGGTTATTATATCGAAACGTACGACGTTCTCGCGAAGTGTGCATTTATCTGGAAACAGGATCCCGTGCCAGGGGGCCATCAGCCAGCTAGCCGACTGGCTGGCCGGCCGAACCTCAACGCTCTTTGTCGGAGCTTTCGTCGTCGACGAAATGTAAATCGCCCGGTTTCCTACCGTGTACGTGAGCTCCGTCAAAATCGCGTGTGTCATTTCATTTGCAGAAGTGTGGCCGCGGAGTGTGTCACGGCATCGAAAGTTTCACGTCGTTACGAGTCTGCTGCCACGAGTCAACCGACTAGTGGTGAGACAATAGGGTGCCCCTCCCGCGCCTCAATGGCGGCCATTACGCGATTACGTGTCTGGGATCGCCCCGTACATACACCCCGCTACCGAAGTTTAAGCGTTATTGACGAACGTCATTTCTGTAATGATAGCCCAACATGCGATTTTAGTATCTTGGAAGGAAGGGGGAGGACTCGATAGGGGGACGAGCGAGGACGGTACGTTCCAAGACATTTAAACGCCACTGACGTCTACGTCGTATACGTAAAATCGATAATAGTGCTGTCATTCAGTATGATGCGGGAACGCTTAGGAAAATATCGTAATAATGATGAGATGACGCTGCAGTATCGTTACATCGCATCGGTTTAATTTCGTTATAGTTCTCTAACGTAAGAAGTTAAAGAATACCATCTCGAGAGTTCATTGCGCGCAGTCAGATATATTCACGTAGTAAAGAGATCAGTAATATAACATTGATACTATCATTTGTATCGTTGCAAATCACGTAGCAAAGTTAAAAGACATCGACTGCGTACAGAACTGCCTCGCTGCAACAAATCACATTCGATCGCCGTTATATTTTGCATCAATCGAGCGGACGAATCTCTTCGCGGTCGGGCGGAATCTCTATCTTCCCGATATTCTCATCGCTTGGAAGCCGCGGGTTTTGCGTCGCTACTACGTCGATCGTCGATGAAACTGCGACGACGGCCCCGCTGCCACCGGCCATTACGCCATTACGGTTCATTTTCGTTTAACAGCCGACGATCGTACGACGGCGCAAGGTGTGGCCGTCACGATGAAAAGTCAAGCCGCAAGGCGCAGCGAGACTGCGGCTGCCAGACAATGACGACCGATGATACTCTACCTTCGAAGAAACGACGACCCAATCGGAAATTGCCGATGGATATGGACGATAGATGAAAAGCCGCTCTATTAAAATGTCTAGTCATTTTTTTAGATGTGACCCCCGCACGTAGAACTTGTGGGTGGTTCTCGGTCGATCGAAGATCGTCGTTGTATATGAATAATTTTTTTTTTCTCTCCAATTTCCATGTCTCTCGAAAAGTTTGATAAATACCGGCTCGAGTCTAAGAGGGTTAAACAAGAAATTTCCAGCGTTCATTCGCGTAACGTTTCGTCGGAATCCCCCTGAGTGCGAATACTCACACATGCATATGGATATGTGTGTATGCGCGTATATCCGCACGGCAATCACCGTTTTATGGTTAAACCGGCGGATTAAGTCCTCCCGCTACCTCTTCCGCCACGATGGCTACACGGCTTGGCGTGCAGCGTATCCCAACCCTCGGTTATTTTTCGCATTTGCCCACGAGATGTAATAACGAGATTTAGAAAACACTTCCCCGCGCCCGGCTTGCCTACCTGTCCACGCGCGCAGCGATCAGAGGAGTAAACGAAAAAGGAAAAGAACCTGGGGAAAAAGGAGACAAGCAATTTTCTACTCACTGATGAAAAGAACCCGGGTCATTCCCCAGCTTTGTGGCTTTTCCGCAATAATTTTCCGAAATAATTGAGACGTACGGGTGTTTCTTTTGTGTTGTGAAATTTTCCGACCTATCATGTAACAACAAAGGATTGAGACACCTCTCTCTCTTCCACGTAGTCATTAGTGTCAAATCAGCGTTTAGGTATTCGTTAGTATAATAGACAAACTATATATCTCTCCATTATATAATTTTACGATATCTTAATTTGCAAGAGGGACATACAATTTTCCGATTACGAGTTATTAATTAGCAATTAACTAATAGCAAGTATTATTTAAGTGTATCGTTTTATAGATAAGTTGTCACATAAATTGTGTCTATTACAAAGGAAAGAATAATTTTGTCTATGTATCTAAAAGTTTAGCTAGGTACAGATCTGAAAATAATTTTGTTGAATTAAAATAAGTATCTAGAAAATTCAAGCATGTTGAGCAATGCTGCAAATAATTTTGAGATTCTAGGAATCAGTTTGATTTCTTTACAAAATTATTTTGATAATCCAACAGAATTATTTTTAGGTTTATATCTAGCTATTTTTAGATATTTCAGCAAAACCGTTTTTTCTATATAGATATTAATGATAAAAACGCTGTAATCGATCATCATATCGATAAACTTTAATAAATAATCGAAATCTTTGTTTCATGAATTTGGGGAGTATATAGAAAATAATCGATATGTTGCACATTAGGGTGAAAAATTTTACATATTATCATATATGCTATGTATCGCCGCGTTTTACGCTACATGTATCAGGGCCGACAATCGGGGTGACATTATTTCATCGGTCGGAAAAATAGTGGAGGGTGATCTTGCAGAGAGACGGCCGGGCACAAAGTTAGCATAGCCCGTGACTTAGTGGTCCTGAGGGTGTCGTCCGTCAACTCGAGAAGGGCCTTCCTTATTTCGCGATATTTTGTCGCCGGCACGATATTTATCGTTCATGCAGGACTGATGAATAACGTTGTAAGCTGTAGCGAGATATTATAATATTAAGCGAATTTAAGAAAAATACATAATATATAATCACAACTATAACAAAAAAATATATAAACAAATATATTAAAAAATTCTTTATAAACATCTTAAAAATGTTATATATATTTAAATATATTTCGAATTAATTAATTCCATTATATAGGTAATATAAATACTATTGTAAATACTTTTTTGCGATTTTTTAGTATAATTGTTTCTCGTAAATTTTAGCTATCAGAAGAACAATGCATGTATGTGACAAAGTTTTGTATTCGTATAGATGCGATGACACATGCATATCTCTCTCTCTTTCTTTCCACGTTGTTCGCTTTCTCTCTTGTTGGCACTCGAATATTCGACCAGTTAATTCCGCTACATTTGAACGCGTCCCGGCGAAAACGGGCAGATATATCACGCAAATTGCCATTGTGGTCGCGACAATATGCTAAACGCGGGGCGCGTTAACGGTTGGCTATTAGCATTTCGTTATTCCGCCGGTGTGTATGTATGCTATATTCAGGATGAAAGATGTATGCTCGAAGCCGGACGAAAAACCGCCTCGCTGCGGCAATTCTTTCTTTCTTTTTATTATTGGACGAACGTCTTTCTAACTCGTGTACACGCGCTATTTGCGTCGAACGACTGTGTGTAAGCCGTGATTCATTTCCTTTATTCCTCAACAAAAAATTCATGTCATTTTCTAAATCCGCTATCTATATTCTCATCATGCCTTTTTTCAAAAATTACTATCGACGATAATAATAGCCATTTATTAATTGATATTTCAATTTGCGATAGGTGTCAATTATAAATATATTAGAGAAATATATCAGGTTACGTTATTTTATACCAAATTGAAAGAACGATTTTACTCGAATATCCAGCAAAAATTTAGTTACATACACCGATTTGAAAATAATTTTATTATTATTATATATAGACCATCAAAATAATTATATCGAAAAATTCAAGCAATGCTAAAGTTTGCCAAAAGTTTTAACATTCTAGCAACTAGCGAACTTGAGCGTTTTATATAATTATTTTGAAGGTCCAACAAAATTATTTTCGAATCTATACTTAAATTTTTAGATATACTTCAACAAAACTATTACTTTCCATATAGCAACATTCGAAGTCTGTTCTCTCGAACTTAGATTCGATATACATTTTTTTCAATTTTTTGCCAAGCAAGAGGATGCAAAGTTCACTCGTAGGATAATGCTCCTCCATGCACTCGTTACTCACGAAAGGGGGTGGAATATCCGATCAGTACAACGCATGGGAGAGCCTAAATCCTCGAACTCATTAATGAGCTCGCGCAGTCCACGGGCGACGCGCGCGCATATGCCAGGCTTTATACTTGAGGTTTAATTCGAGCCGGCCAAATTAATTTGCCACGATGAACGAGTCGGTGTGTGTATATGCTGTTAACGTTGCGTTTCAAATCGGTCCAGATTAGCCCTGTTCATTAAACACGAGCGTGTGCGAAATCGACGGCTGGGCGCCGTCGGATTTGCGCGGCGCGCAACGGCTGCAGTATCAGATCAGCATCATCGGCATCATCGTCGCCGAGAGCCGTCGAGTTTTCGGCACTTTCGCGTTACGCCTGCGCTTCCTGTAATCGACAGGCGTATATCGGCCGAAATTTGCGGTCGAGCAACAAGCACTGGTGTTATCCGCGTTAATCTTCCGCTCTACGCGGAACCGTTGATGAACTCGTCATAATGAAATCTCGGATTTATTTCGGGATTACAAGGGTTTACAATCGATCTTAATTCTTTTCATAACGAGAAATGTTGCATGTGATGTTATTAAAAAAAAAAAAGAAACTATCGTTTTAATTGTTTCTTTGAATTCTCTTGTTGAATATTTTTTCAATCTAAACATGTCAAATATAGAATTATTCTCTTTATGCATTTATATGTATTATAAATGAAACTGCGATAAATAGTAAAGTAGAAAATTGTCAATAAGGAAAATGAAGTAAGAATTACTAGTCGATTAAATAAGAGGATGTTTGACAACGATATTCAGCGTCCCCTTTCTCGTTCATCATCTCTTTCTTTTGCTCACTTGATTATTACTCCGAATAATAACCATTATCATTCGCAAATGACGCACGTCTGTACACTGTTTTCGAGTAATGATAATTAGTGGAATGTCAAGAGATCTGATTTGTTATTAGGCGATATTAGTTTCTCGGAGACGACGCGCGCGGAACACAATGGCGCACTGTGAAATTGTGTCGTTGGCTTGACGTTGATAATAATTATCACGATAGCGGACGTTATTGAATGGAAATTTTGCGTAACTCATGTAATCCGTATCGCGCAATTAATTATTGTACCGTGATAAGTCGCGATATTATTCCGTTCGTCCCTTGAGCATATATGCGGGCGGTCGAATTGATTGCGCGCTAGCGTCATGTTATACATTATGCATACATCATTGTGTTGCGTACACGCGCTTTCCAGCTGATTTCGGCTATTTCCTCAATCACTTAATGTACACCCAATGTGATTATCATTATAATGACAACTCGATGACCATGTAATGATGTTGATTTCTTTCCTTTCATATCATCTCTCAAAATTATAGGGACAAGAAAAGTCGTTTCAAATGAATTCTTATAAAATGATTTATGCGACATTTTCCGTCGAGGCTTTTTTATCGCGACATTTTAACATTTTATCGAATATTCTTATCCTTTTCGAAGTTTTGTAATTAATGAGAAGAAATTATAAAAATGATGAATATTTTTTATAAATTAATTAATTATAAATAAATATAATATTATATATTTGTTGATCAAACTGTCATGAATTAGTCTCATTGCAATTAGAAAAGAAAATCTGAACAAGCGATGCAATAACAATATATATATATATATAGAGTGAACATGCTTTGTGGAATATCACAGCCTCGAAAAAAGGTTTGGTGCGAGAATTCACAGTTAAAAAATCCAAAAATTGAATTTAAAATCAACTGTTAATTTTTTAGAACTCATGGGGAAAGTATTATACATGGCTGCGCAATTTTAAATGTTAAAATGTAATTGTCTTCACCAATACAAAAGTATAAGGAACTTTATTCCTTCCTATTTCCTTAGAGTCTACAACATTAATTCGGCTAGTACGGATAGTTTTATCCTCATCGTACACGGTGGAATATTCTTTCTCTTCGCTGAGAAGATTAAAAACATAGTTACGGGCATGCATGATGCAAATGCGACTGAACAACTTGACTGTATTCCAATTGCGAATTTAGCGAAAGACATCAATGAGTGATAATCTGGGCAAATTGAACGAATTTATAAACAGGAATTAATGAGGAATTTCAATATTTGCAGTTGTTAAGGTTACAGATTAATTAAACTATTAAAAAAAATTTCATAGTTTATAATTTCATTGGTTATCCTCCTCCCCCTGTTTAGCAATCATTTTCACATCCATGGGTGAGACAAGTAATAAACTTATTTTTCTAAAATTATGCGATATTTTCTGTCGCAGCTTTTTATCATTACTTTTATATATTTTATTAAATGTTTTTATCTTCTTTCAGGGAAATTACAATTAATGAAAAGAGATTATATTTATTGAAAGATAAATATATGTATTATAGCAGCACAATAGGAAGAAGAGAAAGCATCAATCGAAAAACATCTGTATACATAGAAATAATGAACTGTACACATCATCATCGTCTGTTTATTATAGCACATCGGTTAAAACTTTATTGCGTTCTTTCGCGAAATTCCGGAACCGGCGTTCCGGAAACTTTGACCGATCGAGAATTTTTGGCCGCGAGGATACAAATCGATCCGTATGACAGGCTCGATCGATTGATCGTTCGGTGGATGGCTCTCGAGAGCGTGCAGTTAAGCTACTCTATCTCTCTCTTACTCTCTCTCTCGACAAAAAAGCCAGCTGCCGTGAACGCTAATTTCGGCACGCGCGCCGCGAGGCTTTTTAAGCGCCGTAATACAACGGAAAGCGCAATGCAACGCAACGCCACGCGCACATCCAAAGGATGGAGCGCGTCCTGAATACCGCGCACCTTGCGCCCCGTTAATTACGATCTGGCATGGTACGTGCGCGCTTCGTAATCACTTTTTGCGCGCAACTTTTGTTGTGCGAGGGCACATAGCACGGATCTCAAAAGTATGTACACACACAAATTCTCTGATATGTGATAAACATTCATTTAGTATCGATAGCCGACATTTTTAAAAGAAAAAAATATTCGTGAGAAAGTTATTATAATGTATTGTAATAATCTTTATTTTGTTGTTTATATATTCTGCAGAAAGTTTTTGCATTATACGTATTTTTTAACAAAATTGAAAATGATAAAAAAATTAGTTTTTTAATGTGTTGTATTTGAAAATAATGAAAGTTTAGTGACAATTTGGAACCTGGAGATAAAAAATCGTTTTAATAAGAAGTAAACATGCTTTTAAAAAATAATTAAGGTAAAATGATAACATTTTTATTTAAACAGTAAGATTGTATTATTAAATGTAAATATTGATCTAATGTATATACTATATAACAATAAGTTTTATACAAAAAGTATAAATTTTTAATTTTAATCAATTTTTGCAGAGATTATACATCTGATACGATTTTAATATATCCAATATTATATTATGATATTTCTTTTTTTTTATTCTTCCGATATACAATATTCATATGTTTTTTCTTGATTTTCTACAAATATAAGTTTAAATACAAATATTAGTTTAAAAAAAATATTTTTGATAATCAATACATACACGAAAAGAACGATTTTGCTGAAGTATTTAAAAATTTAGCTAGATGCAGATTTGAAAATAATTTTGTTGGATTATCAAAATGATTACATAGATAGGAATCACAAGCATGATCCTTTCTAAATCTGAATCAGTGGCTAATCACTGTAATGATCTCAGTGCCACTAGTAATCAGTAAGTTAAATGTGAGATCCCTAACCTAGCTAAGCTTATTTATGTGATCTAACTAATCTTGTTTTATTGCTTAAATTCAATGAAATTGGAAGATTGATATTAACGTGCAAATATCAGTATTTTAGTTATATAATGCTCAAACATTCTTCCTTTTTTAATTGAACTTCACTGATTATTAGTGCCAAGTATATTACTGGATAATTAATAACTATCCACTGATTCAGATTTAGAAAGTAAGCAATGCTGCAAAAAACTTTGACGTTCTAACAATCAACTTAAACGTCTTACATAATTATTTTGATAACAAAATTATTTTCAGATCTGTATCTAGCTAAATTTTTTGATACTTCAATAAAAAAATTTATCTTTCCATGTATTTCCAATCTCCTTTCTTAAACTAGAATCTTAAAGGTATTGATAGATGGAGCATATTGTTCACTTATAATTTCAAATAAAAAGACATCGATAATAATTGTAACAAATACTAATGACGGAATAAAGTTGTCATTCGGGTTGCTTCCGGGTTATTAATCGGGAAATGGAAGAAACCTTTGAGTAGACGTTTCCAGAGATGTTATCACCCTAATCGAAAGACGTTATCTAAGAAGAAGTTCATATATGTGATACTTATACATATACACGTACACGTTTGCGGGAACTGGTGCATCCTTAAGCAGCAAATATCAAGAAAAGAGAGAGCAAGAAAAACCGCGTGACGGCTTACAGGCGGTAATAAATGTTTCGAGGTTCGTAAAAATATTATTGCCTTCTGTACGGCGCGATACCAGAAGACAGTACGCAAAAGTAAAAGGGGAACGACTGAGATGATAGAGACACTCGAGCCAGAACCTGGCGAATCCATTCGCAGTTGTACATCACGGCAGATCCGCGTTATACCAGCCGTGGAATAGTGACGTAATGAATTATGAAAAGCAACTTGAAAAAAAGTTATTTTATATTAGTTATGAGATCACAGAACCTTTATACATAATTATGTCGGCACAGACATAACAATTTTACATTTTTCTTCTTTAATATTAAATGACTTCTTTTTTATGAATATGATATTATTTTATAAATTATTCATGGTATAAGTTTTACGGGATTGTGATTTGTTAGAGTCATACATGCTTTTGGATGTATGGGCAGGTAAACGTTTTATTCATTTAACTTTGTATTAAGTTGAAGTATACTGAAAAAACTTGAAATTATAGCGTGTATAACGAACTTGAACGGTGAATAATTTAAAAACAGAGTTGGGGTTTAAATATCGCCTTATTCTATGTCTACATGGAAAGAATGATTTTGCTAGTAAAAATTTAGATAGATATAGATTTAAAAATAATTTTATTGAACAATTAAAATAATTACGTAGGAAACTTGAGAATAAATAAAGGTGTAAAAAATTTTGACACTCTGGCAATTTGAGCGTCTTACATAATTATTTTGTCCAACGAAACTATTTTCTTTGTATCTAGCTAAATTTTTAGATATTTCAGCAAAATCATTCTTTCTGTGTAATCAAAATCATTTCTTTCCTGGTTATTCAGGTTATTCAACTTCATTACTTCGAATTCGAATAAATATATGCACATAAGCATATTGATCGGACTTGATGATACGTGAACTAGACTTTGATTCAGATATATAAGAGAAGTCGGCTTGGAATATCCTGAAAAAGAACTGGAACGAATAAATGACACACCTTCTGTGCATGTAACTCGAGAAACAGCATTCGTTATCGCGAGGCTAATGTATTATCACGTTTGGAAGACAAATAGAATGACAATGCCAGACGGAAGTGAAAGATCCAGGAAGTATTACGCGTACAGTATTACGATAATGTAATATATAAACGCTGTATAGATTGTGTGCAAAGCAGTGCAAATATATTTTGTTGTTCACAATTGAATTTTATCTTTAAATATATCAGTGAATTGTTCCTTATTAAATTAACATTTACAAAGCTTTAATCACATATTTTTCCGGAATTCAATATATTGAGAAACAAATTAAGAAAAATCACGTGTATATAAAAAATATGCACATATATAAAGTAAATAAAAATATGCACATACATAAGTAAATAATAAAAGAGATATGTTTTATTTTAGTCAATTATCATAAATTTGTTTTACATAAAATAGAAAGGAAAAATTAAAAGAGCCATAAAAATTAAAAAAAATTGAAAATTACATAAATAAATTGGATAAAAGTATCATAATGACTATTAATGAAATCTACCTGGAAAGAAGAAAGTTGCTTGCGATAAGCAAGACGTTATATTTTTATTCTGATGTAATGCTCCCTCTTACCCGGAACAGCTCCGCTAATATCGCCGTATAATCTGTCGCCATTCCGAATAAATAACCCGCGGTGTGGCTAATAAAATTTTACCGCTTGCGAATTTTTGTCGCACACGTCGTCTTAGCGCATCGCTTCTTCGCGCGACAGAAGATTCCCGGCGGATGCGTTTTTCACGGTGGCACGGGATACTGTCTATATAAAGACACATAGCCGAGCAAAGCAGGAGGCGGCACAGCGTGCACCGTGGCGTCGCTTCATTTGTCTTTATATTAACGCCGCTGTGTAACGTCGTAACGGCGTTATGACGACAACACAACGGGTAGCGTCGGCGTCTAACACCACCGTGAAACAATTTTTTACCCCTCCCAGCGTTTTCTCGCGGCTCTTTTTTCGCCTCTTTATATAAACGCGCTGCCGTTTTACGAGGGACGAAGGCAGCGAGAACTGCCCCTGATTCCAAATTATTACTCCTGCGAACGTCGCCAGGGGTTGCGTCTCTCGGTAAATTGCGTTTTCGCTGATATGGAAGATGCGTGATGATCGTGATCGAAGATAAAGTCAGGAAAGTGTATATTTACGTGTATTTATATGTGTTTATTAGAAAAAGAAGGTAAACTTTCTCTCAAGTTGAATTGATTGTAGCGAAAAGAAATTAAAGAAAAAAATAATTCGAGAGAGAAACAAGAAATGATTATAAATTCTTCTGTTATTTAAAAAAAAAATAATGTTGAAGAATATTAAGGATATAAGTGCCGTACACAAAGAATGATTTAGCTGACATATCTAAAAAATTTGGTAAACATAGAAACTAATATTATCGGATCATTAAAACAATTATGTATAGAATATTTAAGTATTGACGACAATGCTGCAGACTTTTAATATTCTAGCAGTTTCAACGCATAATTATTTTAATAATCCAAACACAATTATTTTCCGATCTAGGTGTATTTATACAGTGAGGAAAAATGTACTAATTGTAAGTTTTAATAAATATTTATTTGAATAGAGAGTATGAATTTAATTTATTTATTATACTTACGATAAATAAATATATTTATTAAAATTTAATATATTTCTTATGTTAGTATAGCTAAATTTTTAGATAGTTCAGTAGAACCGTTCTTTCCGATGAAGCAAACTTAAACTCATTGCTAATGTATTATTAAAAGATTAAATGAAACCAATTTCACAATTTCTAAAAACAATACGATGTTACGTAAAATCTCAGACGGTCCCCCAAGTGCATTAGCGCGATAATTGCAAATCGAACTTCCTAATGCATATTCGTGTTGAACTTTCGTGGGTGAACTTTCAGATCTATAATAGACATGGGTGTTGAAAGGGAAGGGATGCCGCCTTTTTGTCTCGATGCAGCACGGCGGCGACGAGATACGTCGATATCTCGATGTGGATACATACCTACAGGTAACTTGCAACAGTGCAGCGAATAAAGTTTTCTACCGCGTTCTCGTATATATAAAGTAATACCGATACGCGAGATCGGTTCCTTTCCTCCTCTTCGAGGATGTAGAAGGCGGTATTGGATGGTCGATCCCAGGGGATTAATTCCGAGCCAAAGGGCAGAAAATATTCACGGTTCCTTAAAATCCGACGAGCCTGTCTCTTACGAGCTTCCTCTGGGGTGGCGTTACGCCAAACGGTCACTCAAAATACCAAGAACCCCTGCCGTCCATTTTCCATTGCCTACGGCAATCGTCCCTTAATCTGTACTGAACTGAGGTACATGGGATACAGATAGACGAAACCTTCCTGTTGAATAGGCACCGCTGACGATTCTTTCTAAATGTTATACGATACTTTCTCTGTACTTAATTTAATAGTCTTTCTACAGTGACGCACTTGTTTCTGATTGCAGTCCATCCGCTGCACGGTGAACGGCTGCTCTTGCGAATCTTTCACACCCGGGAAACGTCATCTGCGCTACTGCGAGAACTGTCATCATGGATGGGTGCCTCACGGTAAGTCCAAGCGTATTTTTAAATAATCGCAATATCGAAACTCGCACGTTTCGAGCGCACTTGTGAAAAAAAAAATAAAGAGGGAATAAAAGTGATGAAAAAAAAAAGAGAGAACGATGGCGGGAAGATTTTCCCGGGGATATATTCCGGCGCTTGGTGTCGCGTGCGCGCGGTTAAACGCAAATTTTCCAACTGTCAGCATACTTCATCCGACGGGCCCTCAGGGACGAAATTCAATTTTCCAACGATGACCGCCGCCCAACCCTCGTTGGGCATCGCGGCCGCGCGCCACCCCTTTGCACAATAGAAAGAAGCGCGCGCGCACGCACACGTATCTTCGAACACGCGTGTATTCGACGATATAAGATAATATCGGGATATTTTATGCCCTCATAAGTTTCTGAATGCGAGGAGGTGATCCGAGGGCCGGTCGGCTACTGTTTGTTTCGCACAGTTTCATCGTCTGAGGCTATTTCGACACTCAGTAGCCGCGCACGCGTTACGCACGTACACGCGCATACGTCAAATCGCGCTTAAAATTCCGCCTGCTTGACCCACGATAGATTGGACGCGGCACGGTATGGAATACATATCAATTTCGGGCTTCTCCTTCTCCACCCTATCCCGCGGGAATGCAGTTGCACACACGCTCTCTTTTTTTTTTTTTTACCACCCTGTTCTATCCGGTTTCGACTCTCCGTGTTACGTTGGGACAAAAGGTGTCGCAATCTCGCGCGTATTTCGTTGCGCAAAAAGGCACACATGTTAGCGGCGTACGTAATTAATTATTCTCGCGGATTGCCGGGTTCGCGAATGCTCGTCGAAGGCGGATTAGAGTGATTAACAAACGTGTTAAAGTATAAAACGCGAGCGAGGTGCGTAATCAACAGGATAATCGGGCACTCAAACACTTGTTGGCCGCTCACCGATTAGCGGAGTTTTGCATAAATTTTTGCAGCGCCCGCTTTTTAGTTTTTTGCGCGCAACCAATTAGCCATTAAAGACTAGTAGAGACCTGTTATTTTTATGTAGCATTGGAGAGAAATGAATATCGAGAAAAGAGTAACGGATTTGTTACTATTGTTGTTTCATATATATTCGTGTGTTTTGAAAATATCATATATCAATGTGGAACTGTTGGCATTTTAAAACAGAAATTTTCATAAACTTACTTCAATATTAAATATCATAACAAATATCGAAAACAAATTCATTGTTCACATAATTATTATTCATATATTTACATTTTTACTGTATCATTAGGAAAAATATCAGTTTCTTCGTTATACCAATAATTCTATATGCTTTTGCATTATAAATCAGTATACATTCTTATATGTCAATTCAAAATTATCGAATGTAAAGAAGATGATTGTAATGGTCGGAATCAGTTTCGAAAACGCGTACGTAGTTATTTCTCTTTCAATGTGGACGTTTGAACGAGTTAAATTAGAAATCTCCTGGCCTATCGTCATTCTTTGTTTCAAACCGGTTTCGCGGATGGGAGAAAACGAACTCGTCATTATTGATCCGTCAGTGATTAGGATAATAATCTGTGATATATACGTTCCTGGTGGTATAAGTCGTGCATAACGGCAAAATTATTGTCGAGATAATGAATACAATTAATTAGATTACGTTTTGCGACACGATGCGACACGTACAGAAAGATAACTATCATAACAGCGTGGTTATTTTTTTTCTAATAGATAATTGTTAAAAAAAATTTTCAAACATATATAAGCATAGAAATTACAAACACTTAATCTTACGAAGCGTATATATAGAAATTACAAATGTTTTATATGTTAAATATTTAACAAAATTATTTAGTTTAACTCAAATATTTAACAAAATATCTAACTTGATTTTATTTAATTTGGTTTTATTTAATTTGCTTCTTAACATTGCGTATTTAATTTACGTTTCTAATTTCATATTGAAGACTCAACACATGACGAAGGAAGAACTAAGTAGAGCATCGTTAACTGCCACTGAAGGTGCGGCGATGCGCGAACGCCACGAGACCGTGAACGAAATCACGAATAGTACACTGACAAAGGCCTTTTTAAATTGTAATGAGCTGCCAAAGAGTGAATTATGTGCCGTCCAAGTGCCATCGAGTTCTCGACGAACCCCATCCTATAAAACCCCGTCGTACACGCGTATGTGTATATATTCCGGCATCCCTGTGGCCGCTCGGCCACCCCACGTCATGAATATATTTACATTGATCGGCCGTCTCGGCATTTTTCATTTCGCTCGTCGTTGTGTTCGGACGAGCCAAAGTGTGTCCATCCCTTCGATACTTTATTTATATCGACAGGACAGGACGTGTCTGTCTTTTCTTCATGCAGTTTTCATCGCACGGGAACTCGCATATGAGCGATGAATCCGTCCCGCCGCTAATGATCCTTTCGTCCTTGCCCGGAAATCCCTCGAGTTTAACAAGATGGCTTCCTGGGCCGCTCGTGCTCGCGAGATGCGTATCGCATACATGAGCTATCCGGAATCGGAGTCCATTGGTCCATTTCAAGAGAGAGAAAGAGGAACAGAGTTTGCTTTAAATGTGAAATTAGATTTATAATGCACATCTTTTTGAGTCGCATACGGGAAAGACAGTTTTGCTAATATATCTAAAAATTTAATTAGACACAGATTTGAAAATAATTTTGGATCATCAAATAATTATGTAGTACATTGAAATTGGTTTTGCAGCATTGTTCAACACGTTTGAGATTCATATGTATTATTCTGAATAACAAATTTATTTTCAAATCAATATCTAGCTGAATTTTTAGGTATTTTAGCAAAACCATCTTTTCTGTGACATATTTAAATTTCAATCACTTCATATCTCAAATAAAGGGATGATGTCGTTTGATGTCTAAAAAATAATTTCCCTCGTTAAAAAATTTATCAGATTATATCAAGTGTACATTTTTATAATTGCAAAATATTAATATTCTTCTCATCTCCCTTTTATATCAGGAATCATCGTATCCATCTCATGTACTACTCTAACACGATGAAGCGCACGCGCCATTAGCATCGGGAACGATCGAGGAAAGTAACCTTGTGAGACCATTACACGCGGATTAATTTAAGCCGCATTTTACGTACGTACGATATTCGCGCCGGGTGCGAGAGAGCGGTATGGACGGCCGCTAAAATAAAAATCACGTAAAGTAGATGCGCGCCTAATGAAGGGTTAGAACGGGCGGTGGGATACAGTTATGCGATTAAAGCCCCGATGTCGAGTATATAGCGACCTTCTTTCCGCCGCGGCGTAACCTCGGCGATAAGAGGATACGCGTACTCTAAATTCCGTACGCTCTTCCTGGTAATACATCGGGGGAGCAATTTAGCGTATGGCTTGGTGCTCTCAACGTGAGGCAGAATTTTCCGAAGTTCACCGTCAATACTTTACGTGCCTGCGCGAACCGGTCATCTACGCTCCAACCATCTCGGCCGTCCACAATCTAGTCCAATTAAACGTTTTTCACCGCGCTTCATCGTCTGTCCAGTATTCGGTTTATCCGGCGTCTTTTTATCTTGCCAGACGTACACATCGTGGCAGAACTTGAGTCATAAAACCATCGATTACACTCCGCCGATAATGAGTAGTATCCTTTATTACTCGGCTCGATATATCCACGCAAGGCTCATTTCAATCTCGCTAAAAACTGCCGCGATCAGTCTGCCGAGCGCATTGACAGAAGCGATTAGTATCGTGCATCACGATGAAGTCATGTCAAAAGAAAACAACACTTGCTTGTCTCCATTGATTAGTCCTCGATTACTCAATCTTAGATTGATATTTTTTTATATAACAGTCGATCATTCAGACACGATTGTAACGTATTATTATAACTGTTTGCTATTTATCCGTTTTAGCTTATACATGGGAAGATTGTTCTTTCAAAATCTATTTTACTGAAGTATTTAAAAATTTAACTAGACCTGAAAGTAATTTTATAAAAATTTTAAGCACGATGAGCGATGTTGTAAAATCTTTTGACATTCCAGCAAATCCAATCAATTTAAACATCTCAAATAATTATTTTGATGGTTCAATAAAATTATTTTATTATTATATTATAATTATATTTAGCTAAAGTGTTAAATATTTTAGCAAAACTGTTCTTTCTGTATCTAGTTTCCCATTGTCGTTTTCGCATCTTAGACGTCGTGCAAATAGTTTTAAACTATCCTAAAACTGAATGGAAAAGCTGTCGGTCATATCCGAGTTTATGATTCGCCTAACGTCAAGAGGAGGAAGATGTTTCTCGACAACAAGAAGAGGAACTATGCAGTTACGAACGGTGACAGGGTTGAAACGTAACATCTGCGCCTCCATCTGCACTTCTCACCGATCGGCAGCTGGCGGAAGGTGAAGGAGGGAAAAGGCCCCGCGGGGCTCCGAGGAAGACGTCGAACTTTGGCCCGCAAAAGGGCTACGCATGTCTCGGCGCGTGCACGATAAATCATTAAAAAGGCGTAGCCCGGAGTGACGTCGCGCCGCCGTTAATAAACGCGCCACCAAACTGTGAATTACGGCGGCCGTGAACGAGCGGGGGTTGCACTCGTTTCCCCCCCCCCCCCTGTCGCGGTCTTTGTTTCGCATCAGCCTGTGACCGAGCTCCATTAAGCGACGGGGGATGATTTACCTTCCATTCCGTAAAACACGCACTCGCAGTTATTTATCCGCACGTTCATTACAGATCTCGATTATGATGTTTAACAAGACTGCATTAACTTTTAAGATCAGTATCTTCATTTTTATCACGAGAACATAGAAATAAGAGTATCTAGAAGTCTTCTGATGATTATAACCTGACTTCAAATTTAGAATAGAATATTATGAAGAGTAAAATAATCAAAAATAATAATTTTTATCTTTAACGTTTTTTATGTTTTTTTTACATTCCTTAATACATACTTTATAAGTTTCGCAATTGATTTTTGCGAAAATTTAATTTTATGCAAATGTCAGTATCTATTTGAAATAATTATTCAAACAGGAATAATTATTCAAATGCTAAATCAATATTCTACATTTGTACATGTAATATTTTCATTTTTTAATAAGATATTTTTCTCAATTTTATACAACATGCCGAGATTTTGTATTTATCGTATTAACTTTTTAACTAAAAAAAAAATCACTAATCTGACTATAACAATTAAAATACGTGCACGTTTTACAAAACTCTCTCCGCATGACTTTGTTTGATAAATACATTACTTAAGAAAAACTAAATTTAGAATTTCTTTTTCATTAGAAAACAAAAGAATTTTTGGAAACAGGAATTCTTGTCTGTTTTTTCTAACAGAATAAAATTTCTTTCGTAAGGCATGTACGTCAATTAGAATCAGTAAGAATCGGATTTCCATTATTTTAAACATGACATTCGTAATGCGCGAATATATTTCATTAATGGTTATATCATTTGATCGCGTGTGAACGGGAATAAAGTTTAAAAGATTTTATCATGGGGTGCATTACGTCCTATTACACCGAGACGCGCCTTTTAGAGCTTAAAAACAGAGACGTATTTGTTCTAATATGAAACCGATGTTAATGACGATACATCAGAGCCCGATCGCCCTATTCCACCCTCTCTGCCCTGTCTAGAAAACGTCACCATGAATCACAGCCGAGATGCTAATGTACCAATTTATCTCATCCCGACTTTATTAAGACTTACTTTTTCTCGGCGCGAAGGGAACGAAAGACCACAGCCATCCACGCTGCTCTTGCTCATCTCGCCAGGACTTCAATTTACACATCTATGTGCATACAAATGTAGTACATATGTATATGTATATAAAAAGAAGATCGATATCGGGTGGGCGAGAGAACACCTATAGACAGCGTCGAGAAACGGACTGACAAATTCCCGCGACGGAATACACGCTCGTAAATCATCGTCCGGTTTGGCGGCCGAAAGAAAGATGACGAGGTCGTCCTGGTGGTGCTCCTCGAAATTCCTTCGGGTGTGACGCGTCGGCCCCGCTGTGCCACATCATTGTCTCATCGTCATCGTGTTCTACACGCGAAAATCGCTACGCAGATCCATTAACGCGCCGGAGATAGCCTGCTTGCTATCTTGCATGTGGAGACTCTGCCAGCGCTGTACTGCACTTAAGACGTCGATAAAATATTGTACTTATCTTCGAAAAATATTTGATCGTCAAAGAAATATTGTATGTTTCTAATATTACCAATCATTCATATCTGCAGTAATATTGTATTTAATATGAATTGTATGAATTGTAATAGATATTGTAGTGCCTTTAATTAAGAAAATAAATATAGAAGAAATAAAAATGTTGCTAAAAGTATTTTTAATTAAATTTGGCTAGATACTAATCTTAAAATAATTTTGTCAAGACTATCGAAATAATTATGTAGGATACTTAAACTGATTGCTAGAATATTAAAACTTTTTGTACATTGTCATCGCTAAGCGTTTTTACATAATGATTTTGATGATTCAATGATTCATGATTTTTCTTGTCCAGCTAAACTCTTTGATGCTTCAGCAAAGTATCATTCTCTCTGTGTATCAAGATCAAAATCTTTGAAATTATAGGGGAATTATGGTTAGCTGCATCCATGATGAAGACATCAATGAGAATCTAGATATGAATACATGATAGATATCCAAAATTCAAAAAAATTTGTATAGACTTTGTTAAACCATAATTAAGAAATATTTAAAATTTTTAATATCACAAATTTCTTACACGCATTAGCGTCGTTCTTTAAATTATCCGAAATATTTGTGGTTAATCCAGATTGCCGATTATCCCGTCGATAGGTAGGAACACTTGTCGAAGGAGTGAGCAAAGTGCACCGGACGACGGAAATAGCAACCGGGGTCTGCCATATGGGCACGACAGGCGTACGACGGCCAGAATGTCGCTCGATAAATCCGGCGCATACAGATTTGTCACGCGCGCGAAAATAGACGTGGAATAAGCGAGGGAACTTGGACCGAGGACCGCGATGTCGATGGCAGAGAAGGCGGGGGTAAGCGAGACGAGCCGATGCACACCATGAGAGACGTTAGGCGCGAGAGGGTTGAGGAACGGGGATCAGACACGGTTGGTGGGCCTCGACATCGCCGCGTAAACACGAAGGCGCCGCGGCGCTTTACGACGCCTCGGTACCACGGCCGCTGTTTAACTTATCCGAAACTTTCTGGCACACAAGCCATTTTCACTGCCATCCGCGTAACGACGACACGCGCTACGTCGACCCGAGGCGCCTGTCGCGACGTCTTGCGAGGAGGCATCGTTGGCAGAAACGTCGGTCAAAATTGCAAACACATTTTCGAATGTCGGACGATGTAATCCCGTGCTTCTGGCTTGTAGGAAATATTTTCCCCGTATATAGAGACGTAAACACGTATAACGTGACATTTGTAAGCGTAGCAAGTCAATCAAGAATATTTAAGGTCTGCTAAATTTAATACAAGTAAAATGCCTATCTAAAATCTCCATGGATGTAGATTGGTGCATAAATCATCTGTATTCATAACACAATAGATATAATTCGCAACTATTTGAGATGTATTTACCAAAGTTAAATAAAGTAAACACAACATTTCTACTTGAGAAGTCCTCTTTAAGATAGAAGTCAAGCTAATAAAAGTGCAAGAGAGAATCGGATATAAATATCCTTCTTCTAAATTTAATTTTTTCTAACAAATAACGTATTTTTTATATCAAAATCATATATTGAGAAAAAATTTATTAAATCTTAATACATATTTTTTCAATAATACTAATTAAACATTTACTTACAGTAAATAAATATTTACTCAATAAAAAAATAGTAATTAAATCAAATTAATGATTCTTATACAAAATATATTGTATATTTATATATAAATATATATATGTAAATATATGTTTACATCTAGGAAATATTTAGCTAATATTACTAAAACAAATATTTATTAAAATTTAGTAGATACATTTTCGTAGTGTATAGAAAAAGTTTTGTAAAATTTATCTTTACTTTAATTGTTATCACTATTATTGTACATTAGCGATTTTTTTTTAAACATTGATAATACGATAAGTATAATATTAACTCTCGACATATTATACAAAGATTGAAGAAAATTCAAAGGGACAATGTCCGAGTTGACGTCAACGAAAGGGACATCGAGTCCCATCAATGCATCATAGATCTCGATCTTACTCTCGCGCGGCAATTCTCGGGATTAGGATTAAATATTGATGGCGTTGGCTGATACAGATTAATGTACATTCACTAGCACCTCGATCTCCTCAATCTAGCTGAACGTTATTTGTCTTTCAGGAGAAACATAGGGTCCCCTTTTTCCTTTCCTCGGTCGATTCCGGCCTCGCTCCTTCCACGAAAGACGAAGAGGGATTCCTGATTACCACCTCGGACGTGGCACGGATTGTCGAGTTCTCTTATCTGCTCCGTTTCTCTCTATATCGTGCCAAGTTTCCGTTCTTGTTGCGTCCCTTTAACCTCCTCGCTCTTCTAGCCCCGCTAGCTCGTCCTACTTCGGTTATGATGAACGGTGTCGCTGGGGGAGGCATTTATCCCGAGATACAGCATCCTGGGGGAATCTATTAGCGTAGCTCTGGATAGATGTGAGCTTATTTACCCTCGCGATAACGTCGAATTATCTCGAGAAGCCGTACGGCCCAAGATGCCTCTCGATAAGATTTAAGATGAAAAATACACGTCGCGACGAAGAAACCAGATAGAAATAAAAAACATGTTAACATTAGAGGTACCTATATATAGAGATAATTCTTATGATTATTTTAAATTTATTTTTCGTATTGTAACACTCTTAAATGTATGTTATATCAGATGATTATCGTTACTGACTGAGATAGTTCTTTATATTTTTATTTGTACAACGTTAGGTAAAATAAAATTTAACTCCCACTCAAGTAATAGGCAAGCACGAAGTAATTCTAACAACGCTTAAACTGATATCGAAAAATTCACTAACCGCCCGCGTAAACTTGCACTTTCCCGCTATTAACGAGTACAATATGAGCATGATTTAATATTGCGCACGGTTTCACTACAAATAATCGATCGTAATCAATCGACGGACGAAAGGCAGAATCGAGAGCGTGGTCTCATCGCGGAAGTACTGTGACGAGAGAAGAGAGTCAAACCGATTAAAAGAGTTGCTGCGTAACGAGCGTTTCGGCCGTGATCGTTCGCTGTAATTAATGGCAGACATTGCGCCGCGTCGTGTAATAATTGGTAATTACTCGCGGTAATTAAATAATGCGTTTATCGTGATATGCGATCGATCAGCTGGGTGGCCCCGAATCGGCAGACGGGTTGTGCCGCTCGCGAGAACGACGCATCGTCCTCAACGAGACCGGGACGATAAATCTCTTCGAGTTTACTCCCGCCTTGGCGGTTTGCCCTGAAATTCGAGCGCCGCGAGATAATGTGCCGTTGAACGAAGCCGAGCATCGAGAGTGGTTTCCGTCTTCCCGTCGTTCGCGCCCGAGTACTCGGCCCTTATTTTCTCACTTAGACACCGTTCGACGCCGTGTCTAAACGCCAAGTGTGACTTTGAATTCCATTTGCCTAATGACCGGTTTCGCCGACGTCTGTTAACTTTATCCTCGGCTTAAATCGATTAATTCTCTTTTTCCTACGATTAAAATAGGAAAAGTACAAGAGAGCAAGAACAGATTGAGCTACCTTGATAAAGCTAAATGTGAAATTTATAACTTTTATCATTCTCTTCATCATATCGATAATATATAACTTGAGATACATTAAGAAATCTCGAGAAAGTCTTATTTTTCATTACATACAGAGTGTTTAAGAAAAAAACCATTCGACATTTATATGATAGGTACACATCATATCTCTACTGAATAAAAAACCTTAGTTCGGTATTTACTTGCTATATTTACAGAAGGTATTCTACATGTCCTCCTTCCATTTCTTTTCATACATGCTTGGCATGTTCTTACAGAATCTTACAGAGTTCTTCTTACAGTTTATAAACACTGAAGTAAACATCGTATGTGACACATAGAAGCCAGTAAGTCATTCATAATGCTAACATACAAAAATGTTTATATCTCAGAAACGGTTGAGCTTTCAATCTATGTTCACTAAGGTCTTTTTACTCAATATGATGTGTACTATTTACTATATAAATGTTGAATGATTTTTTTTTTATATATATAAAACACCCTGTATATATATCAGGTATTATTACAAAAACCGATTTCTTTGTCTTCATAAAGGAGGCGAATTAGTTCTCCTGTAAAATTAGAAATTTATTAATGACTTGTAATACATTATCAAACATCAAACGTGTGAATCGCATACTTAGAGATGCATTCGTCATATAATTTGAAAAATGGACGGCCAACACCTTTCTCTCGTTTGGCGTAGCCAGGAGAAACGCGGATTAGTCTACGCGATATCGAGGCAAACAAATGGCGCCATTCTTCCGAGAAACGTTCCACTTAATAATACGGATAACCCCGATGTCCGTTTTTCATCTGTAAAGACGTCCAGTTGCTTCTTCTTACGCATTTGTCAGTCGCGGTCAGTTTTTGCAAGCGTCGCTATTCGTGATCGGCCTGTCGAATCGAAAACTTTCCATTTCCCTCCTTTTCGGAAAACAGTCAAAAGGGCACTTTGAATGATAAAGCTAACTCATAAGTATTCAAAACTGTGAATTATTTACGCACGTAGGAATCTTATGAAGTATTTTCTTCGGTTAACTTTATCCATTTCCTTTTATAAAAGGATTTGTGATAGTGTGATCAATACATTTAAACACTTATGAAAAAGGCGTTTTAACAAATTTATTATAAAGAAAATTGATTTAAGATTTGTCAAGAGAAAAATTTTTTAACCGAAGAAAGAATAATTAGTCGGAAATACTAATAATTCTTTGAAGATAATAATGAAACTCAAAGACTTGATTTTTTTTTAGGATTGTGATCGCTAAATTCGATTCTGACCTTAGAATAAAAATATAAAAAGAATCTAATTATTGTGAAACTTGATTTTAAGAAATATTACTGAGTTTAAATGTAGTCTGAAAATGTCGATTTTCGAACGGATAATTTCTAATGAAGAAGGATCTAATGTCATAATCACATTGCAGTTTGGAAATTAGTACTAACTATTTTCGTAGCATAGATGAGCTTCAAATAAAACAAAACTGAAAACTTATTATTATTTTGTAATTAAAAATACCCTAAAACAAAGTTTTACGATAATTAGTTTTAAAAATTGTTTTGTTTTTTTTGTTTGTCTTGTTGAATTTTAAAATGTTTTATGTTTTACCTCAGATTCGAATAAAGGATTATCAAATCATCCTATAGATCATTTTCATAAAAATTGAAGCAGTTTATATATAAAATAAAAAGGGATGACCTAAATATCATCTGTCTACAAATATTGTTAATATGGTTAATATGGTGTTAATAATTTTACGCTAAAAGTATCATAATTCCGTTATAGTTTTTTTGTTGTTACAATTCATTTTAAAATCCTAAATCGCATAGGACGAGATTAAAACGTTTTTCCCAGTTATTTTATATATTTTCTGAAACGATAATTTGTTAGTGAAGGCGCAAAAGAGGACTAAAAAGATGATCGTGCAGCTGCTAAGCGGCAGACAGAATTGTGGGGACTATTTGACCGCAAGGGAAGAGAAGAGGATGCGGTCAACGGGGTCTTCACGAGATTAATGTGTCGCCTGCTATCACCGGTGATTGACAGCCCCGTGACCGCGACAAAGCGCCGACGTCCTAACGTACCATCTTAACCCTTCCCCGTCGTCCCTCTTCGTCCTCTTAGTTTGTACACCAACGGCGACTTCTTCGGGAACGTCGCGTTGAGAGAAGTGCGCGATTACGGCCGCAACTGTCGTGCGTTATTGAAAGTTTACCTCGTTTATTTTACGATGGCTTTCATATATTTTTTCTACCGTAGTTACATGTGCTTCGTTAAATTTCGATTGAATGTTATCCCGAAGAATATTTAAGTCAATGTGAATTAATATTTAATATTTATGTAAATTAATATTTTAAGTACAATTCTTTTTAATACATAAATTATAGTAAACGTGCGCATAATTCTTGCTCTTCTCTGATATATTTAAATACCGAGAAAATTATAAAGCCTAAAGCCGCGTCTGAAGAGCTTCCCATAGCGGAAGAAAAGTTTTGTGAAACAGGTAGCATTGCTTTCCAGTCGATCCCGCGGGTCTGTCGGCAATTAGCCGGGTGGTCGCGGGGGTAATTAGATGAAGGTTTAATTGCAGGCACTGCCTCGTCGTAGCTCGTAAACGAGAAAAGCTCGCCTGTCTCCGAGGTGCAATTCCCCGCATATTTACATCCCCCGCGGGACACGAAAGGGCTGTAGAAAGGGATATAAGGCAGGAGAAAAGGGCCCGAATGCGGTAGTATAGGACGAGAGGAGGCGGCGAAACAGTCCTTTTCGACAGTTTTACCGTTCCCCCTGGCCGTCTTAAAAGAAAGGGTTAATTAAAAACAACAAAAGCTATCCACGCCATTAGCACTCGTTTGTATGCTGCGTTAGCGTTACATCCGGAGGGAAGGGAGAAAAGGTTCTTTTGACGTACGACTTTGACCTTAACGAGCATCGGTAGCAGCATCTCGGAGCATCTGTTAGAAATCGATATTAAGGTTCGCGATCGATTTAATAAAAAAAGATATTCTGACTTCGGGAAGAGTTTCGAGCTCGACGTTTCGATCACGTGCGTGCGAATTTTCTTGGTTGCGTTTACTCCTTCTTACTCTTGGTAAGACTGCACTTCTACGCACGAAGGAATGCTGGAAAGGACGAAACAGAAGGGACTCCCACATACGGAAGCACCGTGTCAAACCTAACCACAAACATTTTAACGTCTCATAGACAATGTAATTGAACCAGAGGCCACGTTACATTCTCAATTTGACGAACGCAGATAATTATTTAGCTGGCTGAAATCACCGCTATCGTTTCTCGATATCGATGATTTAAAACCAAATAGGACAGTGTACCGGAAGAGTCGTTGTTATAGCTTTGCCAAAAATATCGAATTTTTTAAAAGTTCTTAATATTTCTGTAAAGTTTTAGCAAAATTTCTTTAAAGTTCTTAATGCATAGATGAGTTTGTAAAATAAAAGAGAAGTATTGCGTACAAAAATGTATTACGTACAAAAATATAAAAAATTGATACTTATTTATGGTAATTATAATTTTCATGCAAAATGAAATAGTTTTAATCCATCATTTATTACTATAATATTTTATTATAAATTTGTATTTTATACTTAATTTATTTAATATTTATACCATTTAATATTGGATATTAATTATACATTTGTGCCGATGAGAGTTTAATAATGCACACATTTTATCCCACACATTTCTACATCACTTATTTAACTTTCTTTCGTCGGAGTAGTACAATACAGATAATTTCATGAGTATAAAAAGTAAAAACCTAAAATTTGTTAGAAACCGTCACTGAACTTTCTTCATTGCTATAATGCTATTTCGCTTTGCGGCATTCCTATTAATTATATTAATTATATTAAATCTCGTGAATCTCAGACGTCCTCGTGCCAGATTGTATTTCGCGACGGTCACAGCTAGAAATTTACTAAGATGGATGAGGACGTCGTGTCGGCTCGTGCCACACTCCGTAACGTAGTGATAATTAGCAAGAACTTGGAGTGGCCTCCGAGTTCGTTCAAAGTTGCTTCGATTAAGTCCACCGCACTCTTATTTCGCGCGGAATTATTTATCATCATTGTACCATTTTGCCGTCCACGATAGGTTATGAAACGTGTATCTCTCCCAGGAGACTTCTAGATATTATTCTAGAAAGCCATAGCTAGATTAATTGAATTGATCATTGCAAAAAGGACATGTGCCGCAAGAGATAAATTTTTATGAGCATAAAACAGAATAGAAATTAGAATAGACTATTACAAATATTTATAAACAAGATTAATAAAATCAAATTGATGCATTTATAATTTAATAAATTAAGATATATCATATCGAGTTTTAATAATATAATAATCATTAAATTTTTTAAAAAAGTACAACCATGTTATTTCCGAGATAAAAAAAGAAAGCTATTAATTATTAAACAATTTATTAGATGTATCAGTCTTGAATCATATGTTTGCATTTACTTTCGTTTAAATCTTACGCGATTTGCTTAAAATCATGAATCAACGTAAGTCGCAGTCATATCCCATTCGTAAAACCAGCGAGGAGATTTCGCGCGGTAGATAAGCGCGGAACGAGGTGCTGCGAGAAATAAAGCGGGACGCCGAGAAACGGTTCTGTAATTACATGTTCGGAAGTACGTGGCTCTTGCAGATTGACATCAAGCTTTTCGGGCCGCACCGGTTCGCTCTCCGCGGCCCCGAGCGTGCATAAGAAACTTTGTATTACTGGCCCGAACGTAATTTCTGCGAAACAATCGCGTTATCAGTACAAGGCTTCTTAAGCGTTGAAAAAGCTATTGCGCTTATCGCGGCTCGATCTGACATTCTCCGCGAGGACTCTCGAACTCTCCTAATTTCCAAGCACGGGGGAGAAGAGCGCGATATTGATCGTCTCGAACGAAGAAGCATGTTCGGATCTTTCTTTCTCCTTTCCTCTTATCCTCTTCATTGAATGACCGGTGCCCCAATCTGACGATACTTTGCCGATAAATAGCCATATCTATTCCTCGAGGTGACTGCAAGAATCTCCGTCGACATTTATATGTCTCCCGTATATTCCTCCTGTTCCCCGTCTCAGCCACGTCGGCTCTAACCGGAGTTATCTCCCCCGCAAATATATATTAATGCGAGTGATATATCAGCTAGCCCCGCGAGGGACAAAACCTTAAATATTGGATAAGTTGGTCCGCGGTCTCGGCCCGCCGAGACCGAATCTCGGTGATGGATGGCCTGCCGCTGACTGTCATAACAACTTCGGCGTTGGTACTTGCTCGATACTCGCGCGACGTCCGCATTGTTCAAAAGATCGAGAGGTTTATGAGTAAAAGTGATGGTTCGTAATATAAAGGAAGGAACTTTCGTATTCAGTGATCACAAATATTGTTAACTTTTGATTACCGCAGCAAATTTTAGCTGGATTTGCTTCTTAGAGCAAAAAATATATAATAAAATATATACATATATTATATATAATATATATACATATATTATTATATATATTATATATATATATATATATATATATATATGTACTATATGTTATTAAAAAATATATAATTTATGATAGAATATCATCTGAGACTTATGCAATTTATTATTTGTAGAAATAAAATGTTTGTATATCATATCAATGTAGATATCTAGAAATGTAGCGGACTTTCGTTTCGCTTTCTCATATTTCATTTATCAATGAAAATCCACACGTACGAGCTATTGTTAGTCTCAAGGATTGATAATTGGTTGGCCGGTATCCTGGAATGTTCTGAACGACCGTTTACCTAAAGGCAGTATTCTATTAGCTGAGAGGCCAAGTAGTGTCACGTCGACGCACCCGTCCCTCGAGGATCAACCCTTTGCCGGCCTCTGCATAATCCACGACCCCGCAGAGACCCAGCGCGAAATTAGAGGCCCCTTTCCAATCCGGCATCCTCCAACGCCGCGAGAGATGATTTAGGGCAGAATTATCAGGAGGAATCCAATAACGAAGACCGCGGAATATGTACCGCGGTGAATTAAGATCCGGACGTGTCTGTCCCCTCGACGAATGCCAAATAAGAAGATGCCAACAGTCTCGTGAAATAATGAGCAAACATACGCTCTTTAATATACGATAATTCATTGTTAAACTTCGGCAAAACCAGAATAACGTAAGTTATTCAATAGAAAGTTCAATAACAATAAAAGATATCATATAAAATAATATCAATTCTTTAGGTTAAAGGGAACACAACTAAAAATGATTTCCGATTTTATTACTATCAATGAATTAAGTAAAGATTATTTCTATTAATCATTAAAATTAAATTAACTCATAACTTTACAGTTTATCCAAATAGCATTTGTATCATTCTTTTAAAGTTTTAAAAGAGATTATAATATCTTCTTCTATAACGTGACACATTTTGAGTTGTGTTACTTTAAATAAAAAAGAAGCATCTACAGACAGAATATTTAAAATTAAGACAATTTTGGTTAAAGCTTACAGAAGAAATTATTTTATTTTGAATTTAGTCATTTTATCTGATCAAGATAGATAAATATATTATGTAACGCAGGATTATTCTGAATTTATTATAATTTTGTAAGATATTGCACTTGTTACAACTAAAAAATACGGTAATGAGTTATGAAAAATTAAAATGACAAAAATGACATTTAATCATGTTTCTAAGAGATATTCTTTTTGCTGAGTATATTATTTGATTAGTCGATAGTTTTCTAGTATTAAATTGAAAAAAATATTTTTTTTGTGAGAAAAAACTTAATGTTTTGACACATGTCATTTTTTAAGTAAGGGAATTATATTTGAAAGTTAATTATAAAAGTTAAAAAGCTGCCTTCGTTAGAGTCTAAATTGCTTTTTGTGAAAGATTTAACTGTTACGCTATCATTGTCATTTACGTCATTCTAGTTTCTCGGACGGATATCGAGACTTTCAATGGACCGAAGGAACGCGCTTTTGAGGAAGACTCGACGTCGAAATCTTACATAGAACAGATGTGCATGAAAGAGCTGAGAGCATTTAATGTAAAATATCGATATAAGAGTACGTCAGCGGAATTTGCATGGCGGGGAATGCACGTGAGGGACGAAGAACGATCTCGCGTATATCGCGTATCTTCTTGCTCCGCAGAATGCCCGATTGGGAAAAAAAAATTCGGTAAATGTGCAACAAGCGTTCGTGGAAGTGATAACGCCCGATGTCATGAGAAGGGTTATCGGGCAAAACAACCGGCCTATGACATCGATCAGTCTGTGTCACTTGATGAACTTCGAGCATCGCTTAACATTAATTATTATTGCCTCTTCGACACTTTTCAGCGACTATGTAGAAAACATTATGTTTGTCACGATAACCATGATAATCCCGGTCTCTTCAGGCCACCGGCTGTCGTCTCTTTCGCGCATTTGTGTTGGAAATGATCCACTCACATTTTTGTTAACAGTTTGTGAATTGTTGAACTTTTTAACATATTCGAGTGTTAATTTAACATAATATAATTATGTTATTTAAAGATTTTGTGTTAAATTGATAATCAACATTTCTTATTGTCAAAATAACACAATTTTTTGAATAAGTGAACAAATAACAAAAATAAAATGTTTTAAAACATTAATTCGAGACGAATGAATATATAAAATATGAATATATAATATGGATTATAATAAATGTTATGTATAATAAATGTATCATAAATGTTACTGAAAAATTTTATTGAAAAAATATGCTTTTACGATTTGTTTACAAATTGTGTCAATATTATCTTTTTTGTATTTATTCTTTTACTAATATTTGTGTAACTTTCTAACATATTTATTTTCTGTTAAATTAACCTAAAAATTTGAATGAGCTGTTTGGGACATGCGATTTATATATTAAATTTGACACACTTTTTCGAATAGTGCGTGTTACGAAAACCGATCGATATTCGATGTATTTCTCTCGTGACAGATAGCGATATCTGTGTCATTGAAATTTTGCGACGCACTTGCAGCGAGAACAGTCGATGTAAAATCTTTCTTTATGCAGTTCAGTACAACATACAAATGCGTTTCACCTCCAGTGTAAAAAATTACAACAATTATAATGAGTGATTTGGGAATTGTCTATTAAAGATAGTTCCCAAATTACAAACATATATAAGTAAAGTTATATCTTACAAACAAAATTGTTCTTTTTTATGGTAATTAAATAATAATTTACGTTATTAAATTTACAATTGAAGTTATGTTTGTAGGCATATTCAGTCTTTTCTATTCTTTATTATATAATTTTTAAAACTAGTTATCGATATATACGAATGAAAAAATAGAAATATAGTATTACCATTATATTACATAACATTTACCTTTGTATGTACATTTACATAAAAATTATAAAATAATGTTATTATAATTTTCTGTCTAATACAGAGATATATTTACATAATTAGATGAAAAAGTACTAATTTTTCGTTTAAAATGCATAATTTTATATCTTTCTATCATATTAATTTTTATATACTTTTTTTATAATATAAGCTATAGTGTATAGTCAATATAAAATATGATTCTTTTTATGAATAAAGAATTATATATCATTTTAGAATTCTCGAGGAACCATTCCGAATCTTATTAAATAAGTACATAAGCATAATTTTGCTTATATGTTTTATCTACAGAGCGATTGTTTTATTTAATTCCTGACTTGTAAAAGAAATTATATCAAAAGAGATAATTGCGATTGTGGCCACGAATATAAAATAATGAATATTATCCATATTTTTACGACAATAATAATTTTTAATATTTGAACATAAACTTTTTCAAAGTACGCGAGATATCGATTTTACAGGTTTATTTGTTTCTCCGCAATATTTTAAGTATCGCGAAAAGAACGCGGTACTTTTCGACCTAAACGATATATATATATATATATATATATCGCGTCCCGAGTAGCACGAAACCGCCCCACTTCGCAGCACCTAATATAACTCGCTATTCGATCGCATGCCTCTGGTTTTACGGTGTAAACAGACCGTTGGCGAGGCCCCGTCACTACGCGGATAAACTCGCCTTGACAGAGTGCAGGTCCCCCAGGAAATACTCGACCACGAAAATCCCGCAATACTCGTCGACGTGAATCCCATTCCACGAGAGCCAAAGAGAGAGAAAAAAAAGAGTCGGGGATCAATTTCCCTAGGACTGATCAACTATATGGTCGAGAGCAATTGTTGTTACAGCGAAATTGGCATTGTGCCACCTCAGTGTTTCTCACATTGTAAATTTGGAGGAATGATTATAGAGGAGGATTACTCTGATTTTATATAATTTACGAGTTTTTGATTTCTCTTCTCATTATTGTTAGTAGTAATTTTCTGGATAAAATTTAATTAGTTGATTCACTATTACTAATAATAGCAGTTTATTATTATCAGCATTTTATGCTAAAGATCAGTGTTCTTTAATTATGTACCATAACACACTGCCACAAAAAGTCTACAAATATATCGCGAAAATTTTAAAGAAAGAAAAAGAAGCTAAAAAATTTGAAAGTAAAAAAATTTATGAAAATTATTTATTTATAAATTGTATATTATATTGTGTTTATTGTCATTTTAATCAAAGTGATATCATCATTGCAATAAAATCATCATTCTTAAAACGATAAATAAAAAACTTTAGAACTTTTTATTTCATGACCTGAACATCGTGTTAACGATATCTGATAAAAGATCTTGTATTATGCTGAGCATGCATCTAAGGATATATCTTGACAAAGACTTGTTATTTATGTAATGCGAATTCGAAAAAAGATTGAAAAACGCTGCTATGGATATATTTAAAAAAATAGCATTTTTATTGAAATTTCTACTTTTCAAACACGAATATCGATTTATCTGTTTCCGTTGGTTCCGACATCATCGCTTGAGATTCCGAGTGAAAAGTCGATTGCCATGCGCGTTGGATGACGACAACGAGGATCGGCGTGAGAGCGGCGTATGCACAGATTATGAATGGAGGCAGTGTGCGGTCACGTCAATGCGTGAAGCGTGCGTGAGGTTAGTTACGCATCGTTTGCCGGCCCCAGGGGTGTGTTCACTCCCGAGTAACTTACACCGAACGAGCGAGCACGGTGCTGCGGGGGTGCTATCACAACATGGGTCTCGCATTACCAAGCAGCGATCGAAGTCGCGGTACGCGATAGGGACGGGAAAAGTATCACTCCTGTAACGGGAGAAGTACGACACGTCAACGTCTTAGCTGTTACAAAAGTGGCGTGAAAGAATTTGTTTTTCCGAAGACGAAAGGAAGAAAAGAAAAAAGATAGACTGAATAGGAGAACTTAACGCGGATTAAAGATGGTGCTACCGAAGGACCTCTGTGCTCTTTTCACGCGCTGCATCGAGTCAGCAGTGACAAAAACAAGACATCGTAGCTCGAGTCATGTATTATGGATAGGCACGGACAGAGATCCGTTTGTGTTCGTGCTATCGTCGTGCAATGGCGTACGTCTCGTTGAGACATCGGACGAGGGTGCTATCGCGTTTGTCGTCCGACAACTGGGAACAACATGAGTATTTAAAGAAATGTGGTGAAGATATCTAAGAGACCGTCTAATATTTCAGACATCTGCTCGATGTCTGAGACGACTTTTGGGTTTTTTCGTTTGACAAGTCATCAGATGTGATAATCGTTGCGTAGAAAACGTCTAGTATAGTGTCAATTAGTTTCTATTAATTCAACTAAAATTTTTAATTTTATTTTTAAAAAATTGTATTCAAAGTTACAGCAAATGATTTGATAATATGAAATATGATTATTTAAAATTATGTATCTGCACAGAAATAACGATTTTACTTAAGTATTCAAAAATTCAGCTACAGATCTGAAAATAATATTATTGGAATATCAACACGCTTATATAAAACGCTTAAAATAGTTGCTAGAATGTCAAAACTTTTTACAACGTTGTTGTATTTTATAATTATTTTGATTTAATAAAATTATTTTTGGATTTGTATCTAGTTGAATTTTTAGAATATTTCATATTTAGGATATTTCAATAAAATACTTTGAAAAATTGGAATAGAGACAGATTTTTTTTTTAATTAGAGAGAAATAGAATTTTTTAATTATTTCTTCCCATATAAAGCCATTATTATATAAAATCATTCGATTAGAATTCCCAGTGAATATCCTTCAATATAGTTCAGGAACGAGGTCTAATTCTCTCGATAAGTGGCACATTCGCCGAAGTCGAGGCTACACCAATGCCGGCGCATAATTTCAGAGAAGGCGCAGCCATAAGGGGAACGTTGAGTGGTGTATGCTGTCGAACGCAGTTAATAACTGTCTAGTAACACAGTGGCAACGTTTCTTTCGCCCGATACTTGCTCATCAGCGATAATTAGCATCACGTTGTACAGTAATATCGTACACTTGACCGAATCGTTTTACGATGCATCGCGGCCACTTTTATATATTGAGTATCATCCTCCGTCACCTGTGATTGGATATATCATAACAATAAACTTGAATATTTGACGATTGAAATTCAAACTGGAAGAGAACTCCATCGTATATATAAATAAAATATAAATAGATCTCTAAAAAATCTTGCTTTCGAAAAAATAATGTTAATATTTTGCGACAGAGAGTACAATAAATGTATCGGCAATTATAGAAAATGTTGCATTTTGCTTATTCGAAAAACTTAATCGCGAAGGAGAAATCGATTCGAAATTGTATCTGGATACAATTTAGCGTCTGTGATGTTTTATGCTAATTCAGCGATATCCGGTATATCAATGCGATCGCGATGCGATGGAGAAGCCGCAATACGCGTCTGCAATCTGTGCGACTGTCTCGGCTCGCTCAATTTACCACCGGATATATGCGAGATCCGTTGCGAACGGCGGACAGCATGTGCTAGCGGGAGATAAGAGAAATTATCGTTAAAAACATGCCAGAGCGTGTCCGCTGTCGGCACGACTCCCTTTTTCGTCCTGCATCGTGAGGGCAGCACCCCGTAAGCGGCCGCACTTAGGTTTTTGTCGACTGGACGAATCTCCGGTCGAATCGAAAAAAAAAGCAACCGCGGTCGACGAAACGACACCGACTCCGTCGCGTCGCGTCGGCGGGGTGACTCGGATCGGCGGGATCCATTATCTCACCCGCGTCTCTCGGCTCTAACGAGGTCCCCCGCACGAAATTAATGAAACGCAGAAGGGCCGTGGTGGGCCACGAAGGCGCGCGCGTGTGGATAAGTTATTATTAATGAGCCGGCCGCGCGGCCATTTCTGCCCGGCGGTGAATGAAACGCGTCGCGGAACCACATGAGTGATTTCACTACTCCAGTACTCCACTTGCTTTTTGCGGCGCGACGAGGCGCGCTAACGAGAATCACCGGCACGCCTCGCGATACCAAAGTTCATCAGAGGAAGTCGTTGAATTCTTTCTAATTATGCTAAGAATCATGAGTGCAGTCATTCTAAATTCTGAAAAAATTAAATTTCAATTCTTTGTCGTCATACGAAATTTATTATGATAATATTGTTAAATTCTTCTCTAATTTTGTTATGAAAAGAACGATTTTGCTCAAATATCTAACAATTTAATTAGATATAGATCTAAAAATAATTTTGTTGAACTATTAAAATAATTATGTAGGAATTTTAAGTATCATGAGCAATGCTACAAACAGTTTAGCAACAAACGTCCTATATAATTATCTTAATGATTTAATAAAATTATTTTTAGATGTAGGTATCTAGTTGTATTTTTAGATATTTCAACAAAACCGTCTTCCTGTGTAATTTTATTATTAAATTAGGAATTTTGGATATTACATATCAGTAATTAACACTAGTTCGTATAAGCAAAAATGCAAGTTGATAAGGCAAGAAACGAGCAAAAATATTACAAAATTATATGATAATATATATTTTAATTATAATTATAATATCAAGTGAATACGTTTCGACTGCACAGAGTCTTTTTCAATTTAACAATAGTTTTCAAATTGATATAATATATTACATTAAAGATTACATATATTAAGAATATAAGAATGAACTAGAGTATAAAATGAAGGTAATACATTTTCCAGACGGGAAAAATTTGAAAACTATTATTAACTAATATTGCAGTCGAAACGTATTTATCTACACATATCTTTAATATCACTTGATATTAAATTATATTATCTTATTATCTTGTAATATTTTTGCTCGTTAATTTTTAACCTTATCAACTTGCATTTTTAATATTTTTATTTTGGATATTATTTTAAGTTTTATAGAAATTGAAATTTTTCTCTTTTAGTTATATTATGAGTCGCGAGATTTGGAAAAAAAAGAGTCAATTTAAAATTGATAATATGAAGTAAAACGTTTGGATGAGAGAATATGATGAGATAATCGTGAACGCTATCGATAAAATTAGAGAGAAGGGGACAGAAGGAGGATAAGAGTGCATTTGCTCAGTCCATTATTTCGCAGCGGAGAAAAATAAAACCAACCGCACATAATCCGCTGATAATCCCGAATACACGTCCGCGGCGCCAAGGGCGAATTACTTTAGTTCGCAACTTCGTCCGATAATCACGGTGGTGGGCCTCGCGTACCATCAACCCCCTTTTCCTTTCGTCGTTCTCCCCCCCTCCCCCGCACTCCTCGCATTCTACCTCCTTCGCGAGGCATAAAAACGGGCGTTCCATAATTGATTTTGTTCTTCGAAAGTTGGCATGCGCACCCCGACAACGCATGTCGGGGGTGGTGGCGGCGGTAGAGACGGCGGTAACGCGAAACTTACGAAAAGCCTCGGTACCGCCGAGCTCGAGTGGATCTCGAAGCCGTTAAAAGTTTTGTAACGATCTCTCACGGAAATTCCCGATCGTCCAACCGCTCGCGAACTTCTAACTCTCATCCGACAATGAGAGAACTAAGGGGGCTAAGGAAGTGAAGAGAAACGCATGGCCGACGGGCAGAGACGGGGACTGCCGGCTGAAGACTCCGACCGCCCTCGCGTCGCTCGCACTTCCGGTCTAAGTTTGCAAGGGAGTGGAAAATTGCCGCGATGAGAGGACGACACTTGAACGAGGATCGTGTTCACCGGGTAATGATAATTAAACTCGCGAGCATAGAACTGCACGAAAAATACGCTCGAATTAAATCGATTGATTATTATATTTTTATCGTATATTGATCGATTTCAGTAATATAAAATTAACGTCAAAATTTATAGTTATTTTAAAAAGAAACTACGTACATACACATTGCCATGTTACAGTGCTTCGTTTGCAGCTAATTTTAAATCATAAAGTTAAAAAACAACCTTATCGAAAGTATTAATATTAATTATGGTAGAAATTTGAGTAAGCACTTTATAATTATAAAGAAAACTAACTGATCCAATTAATGCAAATGGTGCTTTAAATCAAAAATGATTTATTTAGAATTAGTTTCTATTTGATTTTTTCCTGTTCTTCTATTGCACGCAAAAAGAATTATTATCAATAGTGATTTTATGTAATTGCTGATTTTTTATACCTGCCCTAAATACATGAATATATTGCTAATATTAAAAAATAGAGGAACTAGAATTATTTAGCACACTTCCTTGGTCAAATACCTTTACTTTCGACCACTTACTTTCTACAATTGTTTGATTGAAAGAAGCCATATATTGTGACCGCGTACTAATAATAGTGAACGGGAATTCAACGTCGTATTTCTGCGGAAACTTTCGAAATATTTAACCTCGCGGTGAGAGGGTTAACGACCTTACGTCACCGTTTTCCTATTCGGTTGCATTTTCACTCATACGGTGTTCACAGCATACGATCTAACAGCGCGGTCGTATCGCTTAAAATTGCGTCTCGATGTTCGCAGCGACCTGCACGCTGGCCTGATGTATGGCGACAGAACTGGCAATTATTATCGGTGTATTACTACGGTAAGCGTGCGTGGCCGTCATTGGAATTACCATATACTGTTATTTCGAATCCGCTTTTACAGTCGCCTCTAATGATAGTGGCGTTATATCTTCCCTCGACCCTTCTCGAAGCCCTTCACCACCGGCCATCAATCTGGCCGTGATGGTAAAACGGCTTCTCCTTTGGCAACGGCCACGAGATAGATGTGTATCTAATCTGTTGTGTTAATCGATAATATACCATTATGAGATTAATTTTTATAATTTTTTCTTGTCTAGTTTATAAGTAGGCGCTACTTTTCTTTCTTTATACGTAGCTTTTAGTTTTTAATTTTGAATAATTTAATAACTGTAACACTCATATTACAATTTATTTATTGTAAAATCTTTGACATTAAAAAAGAAACAGTTTTTTTATCCACAATGAAATTTAGTTATTACTAAAATTTCATACTTTTTAAAGATATTGTATAATATCATCCTAAGTAGAGCTATACGGAAAGAACGGTTTTATTGAAGTGTCTAAAAATTTAATTAAATATCTGAATAATAATATAAATCTGAATAATAATTTTATTGGATCATCAAAATAATTATATAGCATGCTTAAGTATTGATGACAATATATATGTTGCAAAAATTTTTAATATTCTTGCAACCATTCTATATAATTATTTTGATGATCCAAATAAAATTATTTTCAGATCTATATCTGATAGCTTTAGATGTTTCAACAAAACCGTTCTTTCATATAGAAATGTTAATTCTGGTCGAAAGAAATTCCCTTCGAAATTGGGCAGAAATTATTACTGTTGTAAAACCATTCTAAAATATTCTACAATCAACTACAAAGGTAAATAGCATTCCCGACTGCCGCACGAAATGCTTTGTAATATTATCTTGCTGTATGTACGCCTTTGCTAATGTAGTATGACATTTGTCGAGGAGAAAATCACACCATGCTGCAGAACGCAATTAATACAGCAGTTAACGCAGCTTTCACAAGCATACCTCTTTTTCGTGTCCCGAGATAGACGATGATGAGGACGACACAAGACGGATTCGTCGCCACGAAGTAGGATTCGAGCGAGCAACCGCTCGGCATTTCAAAGCCGACGGTCCTCGTATAAATCATCCTAATAACCGTGCGGTTCCATCTGCGGACTCGCCAAAACGAATATATACATATTGTACGTATATACATACATTCTCTTGTAGAGACATACACATGCATATACGTAAGTACGCGCGAGCGTACATTTCGTTTGGCCCGCGCGAATATCGCATGCATTATTCAGGGACCCGAAGACTGACTGCATCAACCGCTGCGAGACCGGCTTTGCATAAGCGCTGACGAGGAAAACCGAGCTACGAATATAAGCGCACCCGATCCGAACGCATTCCTGATTTGTATTCATTGATAACCACCACGCGAAGGCGTTATAATTGCACCCTACGGGCTCGATCTTTTTTCCATCTTTTTTTTCAAAATTTTTCTTGGCATCGTATGCGGCGCCTCCGTCTCTGATTTATCAATTTTGACAGTGTAATGCAGGTATCCGATGTCTTTGCTTGTCCTCATAATTTAATTGGAAATCAATGGGAACATTGACTTTTTTAAGACGCGTGTACGTCGAATACGATATGAATTCCTTTAATCTGAAATAGTTACTTGATTTTTTTTTTATATGTAAATGATTACTTGAAATGTTTTTATATCTCATTTTTATATCTCAATTAAAATATTATACTATTATTAATAACATATTGTATATGATTGATTGATTGTTTCTGATTTATTAGTATCTGAGAAATTATGAATATGAATTTAATCGTAATTTTTTTTTTTCTGAAGAGAAACCAAACAAATAGTAGGTAAAATAAGTACGTAAAATAATTTATTGTGACAATATTTCTAAAAAAATAAAGATTTTAATTAATATGATTTTTTTGCTCTTTTATTTTTACGGATTTTCGATGGCACTTTACAATTAAGGAATCATAAGGAATAGTTATTGAAAAAAAGAAAATAGATATGTTAAAAATTTAACATATTTTTTGATGACAATATCTATACAAAATATTTCACAATATAATTTACGTATTCTTACTATGTAGATATCAATCCAGATGACTATTCCCGAGTTGAAAGTATCTTCTCCTCGATGCATGTTGCAATTTGGACCGAACACGAATCGAACGCTAACGAACGCTCTACTCGTATTCGCTATATATCTTTGCGCAAACTCTAGTAACGATGATTCGCATACGTTGTTCGTTCGTCCGTTGTTCCCGTTCTCGAACATGGCCTTTTCGAAGCGCGATTACGGTGCACATTACGCGCGTATATACATGCCGTGGCTCGGTTAGCACGGCATAATTAGCGCAACGTTGCTTTATTAGCAGGAGACAACGTCCCCCGGCCGACGGGCATTGTTGGTAACCGCCAGTAATCTCTTCGTGTTTGCGTTGGCCGTGCACATGTTAATAAAGCCGTTTGCATCCTACTCGAGAAGGATCGCTCGTGCTGCAGTTAGCGCGCCCGCGCCCCGTTGTTTTGTTCTTAAACTTAACACTTTAAGGTGTCTACGTATTGTTTACCGAATAGCCCTGGCGTTTAGAATGATATAAATGTCCATTTTTATCGATACAGATTTTTACAATCTGTCTGCGATTATTCAATCTCGGTTTAACTTACTCGTTATCTTTTTTTAGCTCTAAAAATGAAAAAAAGATATAAAGAGTAAATTAAATCGAGTTTAAAAATAATCTATATTTTTGATATAAAATGTAGAAATCGACATAAATCGCACTAAAAGGATAACTCGAGCAAGAGATGCAAAGATAAAAAAATCTCTATAAATACTCAACTGAATATCTCGTGTTAACATACAGAGTGCTATATTTTAAGATCAATAACAATTTATCGTGACCTAATTGTAATTCTAACCATAACCTAAAATTGATTACAAGCAAAACTTGTAATTTGGTACAATATTTATTCCTTTTTTCGTTTTGGAATTACACAATTTCCCGCGATCGCAGAGGAGAGGGCTTCTCTTTGTCGTATTGGAGTTACGAAATGGTTTCGAAAGACATCGTTTTCAAGTGCTGCTGGATTTGGGTCGTCGCTGTTCGACATGGGTGGTCTCGCATTTCGATCGTTCTTTGACGATCCGCAGACATTGAGCCTACGTCGAGAAAACAGGCTTTGTCTCGTTATTAGTAATGAGACATTGTTTATATTTTCAAGAACCTTCTTTTATTGCTTAATGAAAAGTTGTAAAATCATTTACCAGCACTTGAAAGTATTGCTGAGCCAATATCGAATTCGTTTAGCGTCATAGCCGATTTCTCCAGAGAAAATCGTATTTATAATTGTGAGCATGACTGTTTGAAAAAGTTAGACATTGTTGAAAGAAATTAATATTGTTCTGTGTATATAAGTACTGTGCTTCCGGATCATGAGTACAGTGTGTACACACGACCGGCATTATTATTTCGCGAGAATGTATCATGACTGCTATTATCGTTAACGTGTTGTCGGTCTAATGGTGTCTTAATTGAGTCGACCATTAGACCCTCCTGTGTCCAATGCCCTCGTGCGCGCTCGTGAATATTAAGATATTAGGCCTATTTGCATAATAAAGGAATTAAGATGCTGATCGCCAGCTATGCGATCGCCATGGAAAAGTGACGTGTACGATTTTTGATGTGGAAACCGAAATGGAAAAATCGGTTATAATCGGTTAGTTTATTGTTCTGCATTTCCAAACCTTATACATGTTTGAACAAGAAGATCATAATATAAACGCATAAATGTTACAAGGTTTTTTGCGAGATTTTATCTAAATCGAATGATAATCCAGCTTTTACGCTAAACTTATATTACCTATTAAATTTTCTCTTCTCTTCTTTTCTCTCTCTCTCTCTNT
>NW_012130084.1:1555950-1565275 GCF_000143395.1 Atta cephalotes
TACGTACGTACGTACGTACTACGTACTACGTACTACTACTACTACGTACTACTTCTACTACTCTACTACTACTCTCTCTCTACTCTCACTCTCTCTCTCTCTCTCTCTCTCTCTCTCTCTCTCTCTCTCTCTCTCTCTCTCTCTCTCTCTCTCTCTCTCTCTCTCTCTCTCTCTCTCTCTCTCTCTTTCTCTCTCGCTGGCATTTCGCTCGCGGTTTTCGCTTTTCGAGCCGGCGGCTGTGTGCCGTGTGTACCATTACATCAGCGAACGAGGAACCCACCCCTCTCTTCGAGAACGTGCGATGTGCTTTCGACGGTGACGATCATCTGCCTGCATAAACGATTCATGCCGTCTTTCTTTCACTAGACATCAGTATAGTATTGTAAATACCAATAGAAAACGAAAAAGAAACCGAGCCCGAAAGGTTGTGCTTTAATTGAGATGCAATATTACTCATTATCACTTCAATATAGTTGCAAAACTTTTTTATGCTTCAGTTAATTTCATGCATTTAGTGTCGCGTAGATTCCTTAAAAGAGAAGTTCTTTGTATAATGTACTTTCAATCTGCATATCCCGAGATTAATGGCTGCGCATACTTTTCTGTCTTTTGCCAATACATATTAATGATTTTTTTATTGAATTATTTGATTGATTTTTTTTCTGTATGATTAATACCTTGGTATCTTAGTTACATAAGATAATTGACGCTAATGACATGGGGAAACTCATGACGGCGAGTAAATTCTCGAATTGAAGAGCGACGAAAACCTGTTTGTATGCAATCTTTGTTCGGCCCAGCGGAGACAGTGCCAAGGTCTTGTTCAATCTGGCAAGTTTCCAATCACGTGGTCATCTCTCGATGCGCTTTAATGTCGATCGTATATTTGTGCTTGGGCTAATGTCTTTATATATATCTTTTATAGATATATAGATCTTTTATAGATATATCTTTTATACCAAGATATATCAAGCGCGATATATGTTATAAGTCAAAAATATATCATTTCACATGTTGCGATTCAACAAAGCGATTAGGACCGCTAATGATCATTAATGATCAAAGCATAGCCCACATACAATTACATTTCAATCTTTCCTTAATTTTTACAATCATGATAAATGAGAATATTAGATGTAGTAAGATAAATAGAATACTATATTTACGACCAAGGAATTTATCTTGAGAGACTTTTTTAAATTAATGTCTTCTTTCGGAGCAAAGAAAACTGTATTAAATCTGAAGTCATCTTCTCGTTGTATTCCCTTTTTTCACGGATCGTCATGATTATACTCATATATTTTCGCGTGATTTCCGTCTGTCAGCCAGCGAATCGACCGGCCACGAAATATTGACGATTGTCGATAAACTGATGCCAAGAAACGTATGATATGCCCCCCCAGAAAAGCGACCTGAAAAGTGGCCCTTTGAGCACCGCATCGTCGGCGCGCGGCATCCCGCGGGGGCGGCGGCTTTGACCTGGTAATAGCGTGCCGAGAAGAATGGGAAATGTCACCAGGGGGCGACGAGCGCACGGACCTTCGCCAGGTCGGGGAGTCAACCGCGAGCCTTTTTTGTTCCGGGCCGACGACGGCGTATGAGTCCCCGGGGCCCACATGGGGCTGGATCGTTCTCGCGGCGTCATTAGTCCTCCTCGACGACGTGAGCGCGTACTTCAAACGGATAGGTACGTTTCACCACGGAAAGACGTTTCACCGTGAAACAAAATTACATCACCGAAAATAAATGTTCTGACGTGGGGAAAAAAAAGAGTTCAGCACTAATGCACAATTGAAAAGAATAGGCAACGGGGAATAACAGGTTTCAAGCTATTAGAAATCGTACCTTCTAATATATTCAATTTCCGATAGGTTGAAATCTATTATTCCTTGTTTTTTACCTTACCTTTTTTAATTGTACATTATATTTATGATAGCCAAGAGTAGTTGCATCGTGGAAAAGAGAGATATGAGAAGACATTCCCTCGTAAAAAAGGTTTCATTTTCATAAGAAAGCTTTCCAGTTGAAAGTCAATCTATCATGAACGAGTTCATTATGTTACGAAAAGATAGAAAGACTTACATTAGAAAAAGATCGTTATGATTTCATTATCACCAAAAATTTTACGATATTATATATATAGGACAACAAAAGTTTTTTTTTAACTATATTCCTAATAATTTCTTATATTATTAATGTATATTTACAAAAAAAAAATACAAACTCTGGAATGGTAGTGATATTTTATTAAATATCAGAAATAATAATTAACATTCAAAACGTGCATCTTTGGTTTTAATATAAGCTTTAAGACGCTTTAAAAATGCATTTACGATAGCCTTTTTTTAAATAAATTCTACCAAGCAGTAAACTGATAAACGGCTTCAGCTTACCGATGAAAATCTCTGATGTGGAATTTTAGTATTCAATAAAATATAATTGACACATCCAGAGTTTCCTTTTTTTAAATTTACGTTATAATATTATTCAGATGCAGACTAACATTTCTGTCATTATTTTGACATAAAAAAAATTAATGCCTTAATATCGTTTTTACGATAAAATGAAGTCAAATAACAGTTTGAATAAAAATTTGATGACTAAACAAAATTTTGTGCCACTTTTTTGTCATTCTGTAATGTCATTCTGTGATGAATTAAAGGACTATAATCGATAAATAAAATAACAGTTGAAATTGATTAACGTCGTATTTTGAATTTAAAGAGAGAATTTTAAAGATATATAAATACACGGCATTTATTGTGAATGTAAGCTATGAGTCTTTGGTATTCGTTCCTTTTCCTGTTACAGGTTTTATGTTTCTACCACGATGAAAAGTAGCATGTGAAAAAAAAAACGTTTCATCACGCATTCCTTTCCCTAGTAGCTTTCACGCGACGTTCTTTTCAACTCTTTGTGGACGATGACTTTGCAGAAAGAAATCGAGATGTCACCCGATTAGGACGCGATCATATAATATGAAATCGGTTCGATACACGTCGCGTTAATGATTCGGTGAATGACCCGCGTACAGAAAGGCCGATCGTACGATGTATAACACGCGTGCATAAAAAAGATACTTGGCGAACGTGCACACATCGGAAGCGCGGAGCGCACTCCGCCGCTTTTATCTTGCAATTTCTTTGAGGAGCTAATTATTGTGCAAAAAAAGAGCGAACGTCATTCAATGTGCATTTACGACGTTCTCGACTAATTGAACTTGTTTATCCGCGGCATCGGGTGCCTTCGCGAGACTCGACGTGAGATGCACGGAACGACGTAATTATATGCTCGCGTACAGTCTGTGTTATCTGCAACGCGGAGATACGTTCTTGCGAGATGCGCTTTTAAATTTCGACACCTCCGGTAAGAAAAAAACAATTGGGAAACAAACGTAGGATACAAATACTGACGTAAATGACAAAATTTCAGAGCTCAATGTAATCTTTTTATTGTGCCTGTCAAGGAAAACTGAACACTATATCGAATTATGTACAGCCCACAATTTCACTCAACCAAGTTACTCTAATTCGTGAACAAGCGCGCAACAAAGTTACATTTTAAGTTATATTAACCACCAATGTTACGTTATTTTTATCGTTTTTCTTTTCCAAATTCTATTATCGTTTTCTACAACAAAATTCGTTACATTTTAATTCGATCCATTCTATTAAATTTATATATCATTTATTTTTTGACTTCTGAATTTAGTTATTCTATTATGATAAGATTTTATTATATTTGACGTATTATCTTTTCCTCTTACAATTTTTATTAAAATTTTATATTGTGACCTAGTCTCTTTTGCATTGGCTTTCACCTATAGCTTGACAACTAGTTGACTTATGCATTTCTCAATTATTCCTTCACTCACACTGCACACTGAGCATGTTTAACTGCAAAATAATTACCGTAATATCTCTGAGAATGGCTTAAAATTAAACCGAAACATTTGATTGCCACCACGCTTTTCCACTCTTACTTGTCCTTGCGATATTATTTTTATCGTTAAAATTTAATAAATATATGAAATTCGAAGGATTTAATTTATTTTATTAAGCTTCGTATTGTAAGATCGATCAAACGTTACAGCGTCCAGTTAAGAAGTTCAATAATTCGACGAATAAACGCCGTTTTTGAACGTAAGGCGTTCCTCGGTGCTCCCATATTAGAGGCTCGCAAGGGTTATCAAGGTTACCATAGTTACCAGATAGATAGGTCAGGTAGATTGGCCGTACCTCGGGTGTGGGAAGGTGGCCCGTGCCAGAGAACGAGATGGTCGCGGAGATCCCTATCGTTTTCGTAGCACGCGCCCTCGCCGCTACACGATTACACGAAATTCCGGGGCCGAGGCATAGTCAAAGAAAAGAAACGTATGTGTTCCTTCCTGAATGGCGCCGCACCGGGCGATCGAATTCCACGACGGAGTTCCGACACTGCCCGACCAGGTGGTGGCGGTTATCGCGCGAAATTATTTATACACCGCGGAATCTCGTCCGTCCGCGCGCGGGTAAGAACAACTTTTTTTTCCACGCCCGAGATTCTGCGCGCGCGCGCGGCCGCATCCTCATTTTCTACGTTCCTAATTATAATTTATAATTGGACGCGCGCGCGGAGGAAACTTCCCGCGATCGATAATTAACCGCGCGCGCGGAGCGAAGTATCTACGAACTTCTTGCGCCCTAATGCGGGCGTATCCGCTCTTTCTCTGCTTCTCTCTTTTCCTTTAATAAATATTTAATAAATGCTGATTCTATTCTATTCTATTCTATTCTCTTTGTTGCCTTTTTGTCCCTTGATAAATTATTTCCTATTTTCCACTTGTCGATTTCTCATATTTTGTAATCGATAAAACTTCCTTCAAACTTGTTTTCAAATAATCGAAAATATTTAGTGCAGGAAACGAAATTGATATATATAATATTTCATATATTAATGGAGAAAAGTGTGTAGTATTTGTGACTGTAATTGCATGATAAAATAATAATAATTATGGTTAGAAACTTCATTTTTATGTATAATGTGCTATTTACATCTTAAGTATTTACATCTAAAGTTAGTATTGTAATAATAATTATTTTTATAGTTATAAAAAATATACAGCTGATATGGAAAATAATTATAAATTGCTGTTAAATTATGATAATTACAATCATTTTTCTCTTAGTGTAAACAAAGATCATCTCTACATTTATTTGTGAGAATGAAAACGTAAGAAACGAGTTTTTTCATATCTAAATGTACTTATACGGATTTTAATCTATGATTATACGATCTTTCGTCCTAATTATGGTATCGTTGCCGGTACGGTTTATTGGGATCACGGTAAAGCTTTCGGCAAACGAAGAAGTGCGCGATGATCAGGAGCAAAAAGGCGCTGTCCCTTGTCTGGCTGAAAGCGCTGGCAGATTAAAACTAAAAAAAGGAAAAGAAAAGAGCGCGGGATAGAAGTGAAGATTGGAGAAGAGTAAGAGAAGGTAAGAGTAGGGGGCCGAGGGACAGTACGAGAGAACAGGGAACGCAGATGAGAGAAGAAACAAAGGGTCGAGAGGAGAGGTGGCCCTCTCTAAAAGCCAATCAAAGGAATGACAGTATGCTACCCGCCTCGTAACCTTCAAAAGGGCTGCCCGAGGGCTGACACTGGATTGGGCACCGGGCTACTCCATATTGATGAGTGACCGACCCGATCTCTTTCGGCTCGAAACAATTGCGGGTCTTCGGTTCAAAATTCAGATGTGTACTCGGTGAGATTTCAATAATCGAGTCAGTCATTCGGTGTCTTCTGTCTTCTATTTGGTCTTTTCGGGATAGAATTGCGAGTATTTGAAAGCTACTGCGAAGTGATACGAAAAATTGTTATCAAAATGTCTTCCTTATACTTATTAAAATGGATACATATGTATATGGAACATACGTATGTTACATATAACTAGAAAATGTTTCTGAAGAACAAATGATAAATGAATATGTAAATTCAACTTAACTTCACAGTTCACTTCGCCAAATAGCACTTGCATCGTTCTTAAGATTTTTAAAAATATGATAGCTTCTATATGAGTTATACTTTAACTTCGAATTATATCATTTTTGTAAATAAAATGAGTCTTCTATAGAAAACAGTTACAATTAAAACAGTTTTGGTGATGGAAGTTTGAAAAACATTATTTTATTCTGAATTTAGTTATTTAACTGATTAAGGCAAGTATAAACTGTTAGTGTTTCAAATTATGTTTGTCACTTTTAATGAATTATTCCAGATTTGTTATAATATAAGACATCAAAATCGCAATCACAATTTACAAGAAGTGTTTTCCTTTTTAAGAGTGTGAAACAAAAATGACATTTGATTATGTTTCTAAGAGTATATTCATTTTGATATTAATATAAATTAATTAAATAATTTTTTCCCTTTTTTCAAACTTAACTTTTCTTAAAAATTTATTATAATTTTTTGAGTTATATCACTTTTGAAATAAAGAAACTATATGTATAAATAACAATGAAAATAGAGAAGAAATTATCTTATTCTAATTTTTTTTTAATTACGGATGTTATTCTGTAATTCTTTATTTTATTTAAAAAATAAGATATATATAAATATTTAATTTATTACAAAGATTTGGAATGGTAAAGAGATTTGAATTGTGTTACGAAAATTTAATATTGGCACTCATAATATTATATTTATCATATGATTTATAACGCACGTATATGAGTTACATCTTCAAGAATGAGAACAAATACTTCGGTAACATCGAACGCGACACAAAACCACGCATTATTTCCAACAAAGAAATTATCGAACGCACGATATCTCGAATGCTGTCACAGTCACGCGGGTCGCCTGTCAAGGCTAAAGTTTACAGTTTGATCCCGCTTCGCAGCGAGAAAGAAAGAGAGCACCGTGTTTCCTGTAATTCCAGGAATCGCGCTCTTTATCCACATCATACATAGAAATTACGAGAAATTGCAATAATTTCAACGTCAATGTACGAGTGTCTTGATCATATTACAAGCGATTAAAAATCAGAAAACTTCGAATACAAATGTATTACGAATCACGCTACTTAAATTATTTTCAAATAAGCTTCATCTCTTTCCCGGAATGTATAAAATAAAAATATCAAAGAAAGAAAAGTGAATTATTGATCTGTATAAAATTGCTATATAACATAATTTCCGAGATTACAAGTGCATTTACATATTTCTAACTGATAGATGCCACACAAAAAACATGAATCAGTATACGATTTTATACAAGAAAAATCATGTTCTACTTGTGACGTACATATAAAGTATAAGATAATGATTGTTGTTGTTACACAAATGCAGAAATAGTAGAGCAAATTTACTAGATACGTGCGTTGACACTACCGTCGTTGTTCGCGAAAGCGCGCAACGTGAGTGACATCGAGACAAAAATATCAATGCGGGGTTTATCACGCGAGGTTATCCCGAGAAGACAAAACTAAAACATGTCGTATGTACGAACGTCAACCACGTGTCATCGCTTATCGTTTTAATGGCCGCCTAATTAGCGTCTTCCCGCTTTATTAACTCCCGCTTGCCGCTTTCCGCGCACGCCTTGCTCTATCTCTTTCTTTCTTTCTTTCTTTCCATCTATTTCTTGCTCTCCTTTCTCTGCCGCTGAATTAAAAGCCATTTCGATGAATTTGAAGAATAAAAGAAGAAAAGCAGCCGTAATGATGCTCCCCCTGAGGACTACTGCGAATTTACGTTGGTGGGTTCTCGTTTAAGATATGCCCGGACTATATCATAACCATTGAAATATATTTCCTTAAACTGTCCCCCTTCCATCGATAGGAAAAGAATAAAATAATAAACTCGAGGTATCAGCAGTTTACGTGTAACATTAACGTCATTATCAGTGCTAATAGAAGCAAACTTGATACCAACATTATCACAACACTATCACAAATACAAAGTTATTATACGATGAATGTTGTATTAACTCTCAGACGTCCTGATATTTCCATGTAAAATGCAGAGTCAAAAGTGCCTCAAGAATGAAATTGTTTTAAAATGTTTGAAAAGCAGTTTTTTTATTGTAATATGTAGTAAATTATTTCAAATATGTAAAACGAGAAATAAAAATACATATTTATCATAGAAACAAATATCGGAAGATTAACAGCAGAAGATTTAACCTTTCGCGAACCAAATGGAAAAACTTAATGGCAGACTATGATATCCCATCTTATACTCCATGCTATACTTCACTATTAATTTAGTACGACTGTCAACTCCAGCTATGAAATGGCAATTTGCGCGCAGTAACTTTTTTTAAAAATTATTGAAGTTACATCTTGCAAGGGTATATCACATCCTCACCTGTTTCACCGAAGTGTATTTTGGCTGTAATATCAATTAAAAATATTAATTAAAAAAGCTTATATCAGTCAAAAAGCTTTGTCATAAATGTGCCTTGAAACCAATTGCAAAAAACCAATTATTTGGCTTTTAATGGCTTATGCAGCACAATTACTATATATATTTTGCTCAGTTTTAAGTAAATATAACTTTTAAATAATTAAATAGATTAAAATGAATTTTTGCGTGAACGAATATATAGAGTTTTATTAGTATGTATATATAAAAAAAATTTTAATTTAATTCATAATATTACTGTTATATTACAAATTTGCAAATAAGTATTACAAAATGTATTGTACGTAAGAATCAAGGCAAATAAAAAAATTTAATAATATTTAAATCAACAAGAGAATTATACTCAAATTTTATATAAAAATTTAGATGTAATAATAGAAGTTTATGAAATTATGATTTTTTATATTTTTCGTAGTATTTTGGAGTTGTGACACATATATCCTTAAATAAAAATTTGATTATTGATAGATGATGAATAATTGAGTCTTGGATTAATTACGTACGCTGTTATTTGAATTATAAATACAATAAATACAATAAATATAAAATGCTGAGCGTGTTAACTTTTACGATTCAATACGATTCAATTCCGATAAGTGTGCGTATTACATAAAAGAAATATTCAAAAATAATAACGAATGCACATCGAGATCTGGTGATTCAATTTTATTGTGATTAGTTACATAAATATTACGATCAACTGAGCATTCTAAAGCTCATTAATAATGCTTAATTTTCTTAGGCAACTTTGGAGAAATATATATTATTAGAAAATAGAGAGAAATCTTACAAGAATATAATAATTATGATACGTAAAACATTTATTCTTTTAATTTAAATTTATATTATTTTCAAGAGAGAAGAGAAAAGAGAGAGAGAGAGAGAGAGAGAGAGAGAGAGAGAGAGAGAGAGAGAG
>NW_012130084.1:1566021-1572779 GCF_000143395.1 Atta cephalotes
AGAGAGAGAGAGAGAAATATAATGCAATTAATATTACTTTATAATAAAATCAATATGATATCTATGAACATTGTATACCTATTTATATCGCTAATTGTAAACAAATTGATAATATTAATAATGATGACAAGTAAGCCTCTTTCGTATTTTCTCAATTTTCAATCACTTATTTATACACTTTCATTGATAGCAAGTGATAAATATGACCAGCAAGTAATAACAGAGCAATAATATTATTAAATAGAAAAATATTTAAAAACATAATCTAATCGTATAATAATTTCTTATTGCATTTGCTTTATATTTCATAGCTTGTCACATGAAGAAAATTATGTAACAACAACAATCGTTATCTACCTTACGTATATGTTACTAATAAATGCTTAACCTTTCTTATATAAAGTCATATACTGATTCATGTTTTCTGTGCAATATTCATCAGCTAGAAATATGTAACTTATCGGAGACGATTGATGATTATCGCTTATTAGAGCTTAAAAGGAAAGACGAGACGAAGCGGAAGATAGGAGATTAATGCATCGTTTAAGACAAGAAGAGAAGAAGAAAGGGGAGAAGAGTTTCATTTGTCAAGTAATGACTTCTGCATATTAAACAGTCCCTTAACGCGTCTTCGAACCGGCCGCTACGCTTTGGACTACCTTGGAACAACGGGTTACCGGCACTGTTACCGGCACCAGAAGCGACCTGCGAAGGGAATTCAAGGAGGCGTAGTCATCCCAAGCGCATAACTCTCGGGCGTAGAGGGCAATCTCTTAGCTCGACAATGCGTCGGTGATTGTGGAAGTTGAGGGAGGAGCGGGCGACCAGCAAGGTGAAGAGTAGTGCGGGAAGAGAAGCGAGGGAGGCGAACCCGGCGAAGAAAAGACGAAGAAGAAGAAGCGGCCGAGTGAGATCAGCGAGATGACGGATACCCGGTTTCACCCCGTGGAAGTCACAACAATGTTTGTTAGCCGGCGTTATGCCGGCACGCAGGCAACCTTTCCATCACGTTTCCCGGTTAAACTAATGGCCGCCACGTCGTGAGGTCCTGCAGGATGACTGCGCGCTCACGGCACACTGAAAACAGCGCATTTGTTAGAGACGAGGCCCCGACTTCTCGCGGGATTATTACGAGAGGGTAACGGCGCGGCCGCGGCGGGGCGAGGAGAGACTGTAGAAGAAGAGGAACAAGGGAGAGGAAGGGGAGATAGGTTGAAGAAGGCATCTCTTGTAGGTACCAAACGCCCCGCGACGGCTATATAGGAGAGATGAAGGGGGGCCTCGGAGGAGTCCAAGAGAAGCGACGAAACAAAAGAAGAGGGAAGACCGATGCTCGGGGATAAATCAAGACTAACCAGCCGAGAGCGCGGCCTTTAATTCATGCGCGTGGGATGCGCATCGGCGCTCTTCGGGACAATACCTCCGTTTGCGGCATGGAGGAAGAGAGGTTCGGGGGTTCGTAAGGGGGACAGACAGCGGGGACGCGCCGATCTGTGGCAGCGCGGCTGAGATGAGGAATGGCCCTTTTGAGGGCACGAAGATTCGCACCTCTCTCGTGGCGTCCGATACCACGACGCGTAACTGCGTGGGATGACAACAACAACGACGGTGGTGCCGTATAGGACCGTGTTTCACAAGTGTTTATGTGAAGGCCGAGTTGCGGGCACAGAGAGAGTTAGGTGAGGTTGTTAGGAGATTTACGAAATATCCACGACTCTCCCAAGATTGCAGGCAGGATGAAACACGCCGCGCAAGATAATCGATAAACGTGTTTCGTTTGCGTTTCGATTAAGAGATACATTTCTCTATAAATTAAGTGCATTGAATGAGAGATGGTCCAATTTGGACCAATATTAATTGGCAGAAATTTAGAGTGTGTTTACGAGTTTATCCGAAATTAAAATACACGTGGTTGCATAGCAAGATAAGTCTTTACCTACGTTTATTGGGAAGCGCGGAATATTTTTATATTTATCAGAAATTTATATCTATTTTTGTAATGAATTGTTTCATAGCGTATGCATTCAATCTTTTCGTAATCATATGTTTTTATACGTACGTAAATTTAGGTAATAACATTTGGCGCGTTCTGAGATTATAATTAAGAGGGCGTGTCTCATCTAGGAAGGTTCGTAATAATTTACAAAATAATTATGGATTCATTTGTGACGGCGAATTATTAGAGCGGTGCAAATTTAATATCATTGAATGAAAGAGAAGTGAGGCAGTGAAAGAAAAAGAAAGGGAAGGGGGAGGGAGAGAGGACCTTGAAGAAGAACGACGCTAAGTACCGGCGTGCGCGCGCCCAGTAGCAATTTATTCATTGCGCCCGCTAACTGGCGGAGCATTGAAAACCCGCCACGGTAATCTGCATTCATTTGAATAAATAACCGATCAATAACCAATAATAAGTTGGGCGATCGCCGGTTTGTCGTCCCGGCAATCCCGGCAATTCCACCGTGATAAACTGCCCCTGCAACGCAACCACGCTCTCGCACTTGCGAACTTGACACCCACATGAACATACACCAGTGGTAAATCCTCGCGGCGTATTTGGGTCAGTAGGCGAGACAGCTGTTGTGCGTAAATCGCGCGCTCTTCCGCGTTTCACGCGCGCCATTTTTATCATAATTTTTTTTATCGCTCCCTGCCAAGCTTGCGTCGGAGAATAATTGCCGGTTTCACCGACTAATGTCGCACTGAAGCAAGAAAAAAGAAAGCAAAAAAGGGAAGAGTGTAAAACGCATAGCTAATACTCGCGTGCTGTGTAATGAATTTTTACGATCAATCTCCTTTGCTTGGTATCTCAGGCTTAGCCAGTACGAATTTGCAATCCGAGTCCACATGAATGACTTTCGACAGGAATTTTCGTAACGAGTCGGCGCGCTGCGAGAAAAGGATCCACGAAGAGTGGTGGTATCTTCTAACGATTCTTCTGTTTCGCGGCAGAGAGAAACGTGCGAACGTCTCTCGTCAACCTGGCCGTACTCAATCTCACTTGCAAATGTGACCCGGGTGTTTCATACATATACAGATATATATTACGTACACGCGCGTTTGCGCTGTGTGCGTATGTGTGGTTTCGAACCGTGGAAGCGGAGAGCCACAGAAGAAAACGAGATGGACCAGAAGGGAGGACGAGAAGGTTCTGGCGGGAGTTCACGACGCACACACTGGTCCCACCAAGCCAATTTGTGACTGACGAGGCGATTGGTAATAAGCAACAGGGAGACTCAAATTGCTTGAGTTTTTCTGCGGTCGTTCATTGGGTGTTGTCGTCGAGGTAGTCCCCGAAAGTCCTCTCTCAAGACGCCGCGGTAAAGCGGAACCGAGAGTGAGGAGGCGAAGGAACGAGCTGGGACCAGGACGAAGAAAAAAGGTATGACGATCCAAGACGATCCCATTAACTGAACGTCCCTTCTCTTTTTTCTTCCCACGAATGGAACATAAGGTTCCTCCCGCGTATCCTCACGCGCAATCGGATATCGACATCTTTTCGTGAGTTCCTGCGATAAGATTCCCTGCGAATAAATGCAGTCCAGATTGTAAACGAAGTAATATTTGTCAAAGAAGAATGTATTGCTTAAAGTGTATATTGATTTGATGCTGTTAAAAATTTATAAGTCCATATTAGACTAGAGATTAATGTTGGAATTTGATCAATTAAATCAAAGCTCACTAAACTTGATATTGATTTTTTTTTCTTCTGATTGGTTAACTTTCGATCCAATCTCAATCTAAATTTCTGATACGAGCGTAAAAATACAAATATAATACATGATTGATGAATAAATTAATAGAATATTGCAGCACTTTTTGAAATATAACTTCTAAAAATTTTATAGAGAGATATATAGATATATAGATTTTAGCTTAACAAATTTAATTAGCAAACAATAACTCGTATAGACGCATCTTAAAGAAAAATCTGACACACCAACTTGTCTTCTCTCTACTTACATATAACATTGAGAATAAAAGAAAGAAGAAAACGAGAGGGAACCAAAGGACTCCAGACGGAGATCCGTGGCGATCCCATTAACCAGGATCCATATTCTTCAGCGGAGAAGGTAGAGAGAGAGGTAGGGGAACAATCGGGTACCCGCCCTTCCGTGTGTCTCTGTACTATGGTCGAGTCCGGGACCGCTTCTGCTCCGCAGCTTCCAAAGTGGGTTCGGGGACGCGCAACAAGGCCCGCGCGGAGAGACAGGCCGGCGGGAAAGGAGACAGAGATAGGAGAGGGGTGGGGAGGGGGAGGGGAGACCGAGTCCCTATATTATAAGCAGCCCCGAACGTGTTGCAATCATCTCGAGACAATGGCCCACCGATCGGTCCGCCTCGCAAAAAGACCTGGGCCCCATAATAGCCGCGACGCATCGTCGACGACGCTCCGGGCAATCGTGGGGCCCCTGCGCCTTCTCGTTTGCTTTTTTCCCCCCACGAACGAACGAATTCTTTCTTACCGCGACGGGACCCGCGACGTCGATTACTCGACGCGTCTTGTGCCGCGCGCGAAGAAACACAAACGACTGAAACAGGTTGTCTCAGAGGAATGCGCGAATCAAACATTCCATAACGCGATTCGTGTCGGGCAATAAAGTTTTTATAAATCTTGGAGACATCTAATTTTATTTTTACCGCAAAGACCGTCATTTTACCTGAAATTAATGAAATCGATGTATTTCGTTTTTTTTGTTTTAAATTGAAACGACACTTGAAAAGAGACTTGAGGAAATTAAGATAATACGAATTTAAGTAGAAATTTCATAAAGCTTAATCGGATATCAAAGATAATTTTGGAAGTCTGTTTAAATCTGCATAGATTTCACTTTCTGAAAAAATTTCTTCTCTTTATTTTTCTCTTATTCTCCTTTTCTTCAATTTTATATTGCCATAAGGTTTTTTAATGCTAATTCTCTTTCATAAAAACCTTCGTTCTTTAATAAGTATTGCAATCGAATTTATTGTTAAAGAAGTAATAGTTTATATTTTGTCTATTATAAAGTATCATAATATATAGAAAATATTGAAATTATCTGAGGAATATTTAAAGAACTTTAGTATATAATATAGTATAATGTATAAGTATATAATATAGTATAGTGACGAGAATTCATTGATACGCAATGTAGTTTCTGTCACCTTTAGTCATATTTTTTTTCGCACGATGCATATGATAAAACCAATTACATAATACACGTCGCTAATTAACTTGTGCCGATTTCTCCAAGGTCGTCGTCAGTGATTGACTGAAAGCTTGAAAACGGGACAAAGAACGTTCTTTGGACAGTCGATTATGTGTACGTCATGATTCTCGTCTTTGTAATTGTAACTGCCACTATCAAGGCATTAATTTTGCCTGGCGAATGATTTTAAATCATATGTCTTCCTTCGACTCACACAAGACGTGTTCCATCATCAATCCGAACAAAAAGGATATTGCAGTGAGATCAGACCTCAGGAAAAAAGTGAAGAAATTAAGTTACGGAATATTATGTTAAGTAATGAGCCTTTTTCCCCTTTTTAATGTAAAAACAATACTTATATCATGTCCTTTCAGTGGTGATGACTGATTATGATTGATTTCTGTACTATAATATATTTTACAAGATTTTAATTTATTGCGTAAAAGGAACAAGAAACAACTAAATACAGATAAATCGAATAATCGAAAAAGCATCTCTCAATTGATTGGGCTACAAAAATAGCTGTAAAGAAATATTATTATATTTAAAGTACGTAACATTATATACAATTCTTAATAAACTTTTTGTGATACATATAACTAATAATAAGTAGTAGCAGTGAAAAACTTGTAAGTTGAAGAACACTAAAATTGATCTTGCCCTTTGATTCTACTATAGTTAATTAATTTGATTCCTAATTTGCCTCGAATTTAAAGTCTCTGTGTATCCATTATAAAAACAAAATCTGAAAAAAGTTAAGTCGTTTCTGAGATCGGACGGACAGACCAAAATCGTAAAATCACAAAATAGTTTTACTGCATTACTTAATAATTCTTATCTAAAGGAATACAAATTTTAAACCTATATTATTTTAATGTAACGATATTGTCCTCTTCTTCATCGATCTTTATGATGTATGGCGCTAAGAAAAAGTTTTGTTTCGTGTTATATTGGCACAGAAAGAAGCGAATCCGATCGAGTGAAGCCCTTCGGCTCCGAGACATAATACAATTTCAGACTATAAAACATGCGTGAAAGTTACTGTTGTCTACCGGGCGTCCCGTGCGAATGTCGAGATGGTGGTCGCGCGCTAACGTCGGTCGTAAAATGATAAAAGGACCGTAGCGACAGAGAAAGAGAAAAGTGTAGGGGAGGGAGAGCTCGCAGGAGTGGGTCTTCTTGGAAGCTAGAGGGCTAATTGGTCCGCAGGACGAGACAGGACCATAAACTGTCGCCTGCAATCAACGATGCGCGACTCTAGCCCGCGGCTGGATTCACTCTTGAACCTTCCTCGTCCCCTCCTCTCTGTATCCCGCCCCGTCGACCTCGTCTGTCGTAATGCGAGGAAGAGTCCCAAGTTTTATAAGGACCCCCCCGCCTCCGGGCGCTATATGAGAAAGACAGAGAGAGAGAGAGAGAGAGAGAGAGAGAGAGAGAGAGAGAGAGAGAGAGAGAGAGAGAGAGAGAGAGAGAGAGAGAGTAGTAGAGTAGTAGTAAGTAAGTATAGTAGTAGTAGTAGTATACGTAGTACGTAGTACGTAGTACGTACGTAGTACGTACGTACGTACGTAC
>NW_012130084.1:1572799-1578543 GCF_000143395.1 Atta cephalotes
CCTACTCCCTCGTGTGCCGTCGTCGAGCTCAGAGAGAGAGAGAGAGAGAGAGAGAGAGAGAGAATCTGGGACCTTGTACGAATTTACATTTAGAAAATATAATGAAGCAGCGTGAAGCAACCATTAGTCGTTCGGAGATGACAGACGGTTTCGGACCCCCGCAGGTCCTCCCTCTCCCTTCCACACGTGAGGGCCCGGAGCTTCGCACAACATCGACCAATGAAACAAAGAGCGAGGAACGTAGGGAACAGGTTGAGGTGAGACGGGGTTCTTAATGACAGAGGCGCAGTGGTTTTCATTAAGGTCGTCGTCCGCGGATAGAATGCGAATTACGCGAAACTTTTTTATGTTCGTTGAACAGGCGATCAAGTGATTAGATACCGAGACAATTTTATAAGAATTTAGGTTGACGATCTTATGTATCCATAGAATAAAAAGAATATAGCAAGAGGATGCCGATATAAGAATGGACCTTCTTTCGTCGTGAAATTATCTTAAATTTTTTTCTTGCATTTTGATATTAATTTACAATAATTTTATTTTTGAAAGAAGATCAAAATTTGTGGAAAATATTAATATAGATTACTAATTTTATTATTTTTATATTTAAAAAGTTATACATTGTATAGTCATGAAAAAATGTTTGTATATCAGTTATAAAATTGATAGAATACGTAAATCGGTATCGTGATAAAATATGCTGCAAAGAATCGTGTTATAATACTATGCATATTGATAACCAACACTTGCAAACAACTTTTCTGTATAAAAGCGCTGTGATGATAAGTTATCGCGCGGCGAGAAATCGGCCGGCGAACGATTCTGACAGTTCACCGATCTCGGCCGCGCAGCCAGCTGGTGTCCCGTAATTAAAGGTGCCCCGTCGTCGCGGTCGCTCCAGTTCGATTTCTGCTCGTTGCCAGCGCTCGTAAATCAGCGGAGACAGAAAAGGTCAGGCCCCGATCAGACCCTCGGTCTCTGTCCCGGCCCGAGAATTCTCCTCCTTTCCGTTTACGAGAGAGGCGAGATAGATCGCTCCAGGATAGATCATCGATCCATCGTGTCGTGCGTAGCCGTGGGGCGTGAATCAACGAAGACAACAATGATGGCGACGACGTATAACGATGATGACGATGATGACGACCTCGATTTCTGAAACGAAAACAAATTGCAATTAACCACATTAATTTCTTTTCTTTGCATGATCGGTGCCACTTGATGCGAGTGTTGAGCTCCGTTGACGTGCCCCCGAGGTGGCGAGGGAAACGAGACGGCCGAGGCGGAATAATAACGCACTCTCGTATGCTTTCTGCTATCCTCTGTCCTGTCATTCGTCTCTACTCTTAGTCGTACGAATCATGATACCAAAAAGTCTGTCCAACCGTCTGTTTCTAGTCAGGTGAGAGATGAGAGGGACGAGAGAAATGGGAGGAAGCGGGTATAGGGGCGTGTCCCTCTGATTATTATAATTATTCCGGACTCCAGTGAAGCCCCGGAGGACCCGTAATTAACGCAACTGCGGCCGGGACATTTTGACAGATCCCAAATTCTTGGTAATGATAAAAAACAGCTATATACTTGAATGGACCTGTTCCCAATTACTCACGACGAACGACAAGGTTTGAAATTGACGATGTAGAAGACAATCCGTCGGTATTCAGCTATATGATTTTTTTCAACTTTGACAAAAATAATTGTGATTGTTGTTGCTGAACGTCTGATAAAAAAAATGTCACTTAATGAGGAGAGGAGAAAAAAAATAATACTTTATGAAGAATGTTTTTTAGCTCTTCTATCCTCAAAAGGATAATTCTGAGAAAAATATTCGAAATTAATGGAATTGAAGACGCTATGCAAATATCACAAAATATCTGATTCTTCTTTCCCTTTTTTTTTAGATAGAATGGAGTATCAATTTATTTTTGGAGTTGATAAAGAAACGGATATTGCGTCTTCATCTTCAAAGAAATCAGTCTTCTCAATTATTTCTCAATTATTTCTCGTCATTTAGATAGACGATAAGTTTCCGCGTAAAATTAACAGAAAAATTACTTTTTTCATATCGAACAGCAGTGATTATATTTGCATGTATATTACTCATGACAAATTTAACAAACATAAAAATATGATAATGCACGTGCTGTGACAAGCGACCTTTGATCCGGTCCCAGCGAATTCGAAAACATTAGGACTAATCGTTTCAGCGACCGGCCGATAACAGCCATCGATCCGATAATTAAATCAGAGAGTTATTCTCGTCACGCGTTCGTGCAATTATAATTAAGGATTTATTAGTGTCGACCACCACCGCCACCTCTTCAGGACCGAGTCCCTTTCCCTCTCCCGCGCGACTCCCGCGCCAGAACTGTCAGAAGATTGTAGAAACGCCTCCTTGGACTCTAACGACTAACAGGTCGAAAACTCCTTAAAGACCAGACAGCAAAGTTTCTCTCTCCCTCTCTCTTCTGTTCCCGTTCTAGCTGGCCCACCTCCCCTGAGGGAGAACAAATTAAAAACTGTCCCAGTGGCCGTAAATAAAACGTGGCCAGCATTCCGCCCATCTATATATACGCTTTTAAAAAAAGATCCGTAGACACGCATCTATGATGATTTTCTATACCGGGTGCTACGACGCGGAACATGCAAGCGCGACAAACAAGTCTCTTCGCTCCGATTACGGTGAGTCGCGCGATCGATGATTAACGAGATTCAAGTTCTGGAGTAGATTATGACTCTTGTTGTAATACCTTTAGAAAGATTGAGAAAGAAAGAGAGAGGGAGACAAAGAGAGAAATAGGACATTTGATCAAACGTGTTGGTGCTGATTAACTCATCAGCGAAACAGCAATTTGTATTAATAATCATCAGGCTTACTAGGCTTACGTAATATTAATTTAATCTAGTCATGTCAGTGTTAATTAAGGTACTACAAAATAATAATCGGAGCTTTAGATATACTCTAATCTGCTGACTACATTAATGCCGAATGAAGTTTTAAATGAAAATTACATAAAATGAACAATTTTTCTAAAATATCCAAAAATTTAGTTAGGTACAGATTTGAAAATATGTTTTAATATTCTACACTAAAAATTTCTGATTGAAAATGAATGAATCAGAATTTTCTGTTTAAATAAATTTAATAGAATTCTAATTAAGATAACCGGAATTCTGGCTGACACAATATTTCTGATAAAATCTATTAGAATTCTTATTTTTACCAGAATAATTATATCAATCAAAATTCCAGTTATCTCAACCAGAATTCTAATAGATTTAACCAGAAAATTATAATACGTCCATTTTCCACCAGAATTACTATTTAATTCAACCAGATCATTTTTCTCGGTGTAATTAGTTTGATTATATACCTATCATTATTTTGATAGTCCAAATAAAATCATTTTCTGTATCTGATTTTTTTTAGATACTTTAACAAAATCATTCTTTCCATGCGTAGTACTAGGTAATTACCGGTCCTCCATCATTGAAGAGTAACCGCTATAACCGACACTCGTTTGATCAGTGATGAAATACCTACCCGCGCGGGCCCGATTGTCGATCGTCGAAGTAATCGAGCGACTGATTAATCAGCGGTACACAGTGCGTTAATTAGTAATCGCCGCGCAATCACGAGCGTAATGGCGGCAATTACTCGTGGAGTATCGGCGCCGATTAATCGCGCCGTTATTTTTGAAGATGCCCGGATCACATGTTAAATTATTCGTCGCACCAAATCAGAGCCGAGGATTTCTTCCTGGTACACCCGTTACATCGGACCCCCCTGTCCCCGGCACCGTGTTTCAGTGGAAGAATGAGATACTGGGTCCTGGCGCCGCGCGGTACAAAATAATGACACAGGGTCCAGCCACGGTCCCATCGGGGATAGCGGCGGTGGGAGAGGGGAGAACTTTTAATTACAAACTGATGACCAAGCCAAACCCGAAAATATTGTCTTCCGAAGGGTGGGGTGTCCTTCAGGGACCGGAATATATTAGCGCAAGGATCGATTGGTGCCTTACCCGCGCCGCAAGAGCCGCGATCTTTTCTTTTTCGAAATGTGCCACGGCGTAGATACAGGCAAGCACGGCGGCGGCTCGCGTGAGATACATCACTCACGTGGGCCCCTATAATTAAAGCCGAACAACATATCTGTCATATCCCTGGCTCGTCCGAGCCATTCTAGTTCCATCCACGTCACTGCTTATCCGCTTTCACCTTTTTTTCCACGCCTACTTTACGTTTTATCCAGACGTCGACTTTTTCTCGCCGGAGAAAATTGCTAGAAATTCACGCGAGCGCACCGCCATGCCGCCGTCCGCAATTTCTGCGACGAGAGCCGACGAAAATTGCGCCGATTCCGCTATGGGCTGGACTCGGCGTGACTCATCTCTTTATTATCCTCAATAACTACTCCCGGCGTTATAGCTCGTTTAACGATAGAATGACTAAAAGTAAAAAGCGTTTATTCAGAAAACTATCATATATATCCTTCTATATGAAAAATAGAAGACAGAAATTCAGTTTTTTCTATCACTTGCTTATTAATGTTGCTTACTAATTTGCTTATTAGTTTTAATCTCCAAAGCTGACACCAAAATCTGTAACACAGTTTACTGACATTGAGTCTGTGAGACACTTGATGATAATTAAAAAGTACTAATTAATCTCAAGGAACTAAAATGACATAACTCGTATAAAAAAGAATGAATATTAAATATATTTTAATAAGAATAATCCAAATTTACAGATATAACATTTAAAAAATTGAATTGTTTTTATGTAAAATGACAGTTGCTACAATAATAGATATGAAAATTAAGAATTAATAATAAATCCAAATATAATAATGTATTTCTAAAGAGTTTCTAAGACTGTAAATGTGAAAACACAACAAGAAGTCACAATAAAAAAAAGAAAGTCTTTAATGGTCAAGCTGGATCTTAAGTGTTTAAATAATACTATGATGAATTTATATATCTTTGTAGTCATTTAAGTTGCGCACCGAATTGATTTTTTGGTCTTGAAACGCAAACCTGATTGAACTACAGTAGTAACATCACAAATTAAATTGCCTAATAATTTGATACTCACAAGTATTTTATAAAAATCTTAATAATGCTAGAATAATATATTAAAATCTGTAAATAATTTTATTGTGAAAATATATATTTTTATTAATATTATTTTACAGAAAAAGTTGAATTATTTTTAGTCATCAGAATCTTTGTTTTTCAAACGATTATTGACGGTAAAGTCATTAGATCTACCATCAGCTTTGGAGGGATATAATCGAATAAGTTCAATAGATTTATGTTAGTTTCAGAGGGTTGTCATTTTTTATAATTTATAACTAAGTTCGTTTCGTAAGACGCGTAATATTTCAGCGACCGAACAAAACGATAAGGAATTTCCCGACGAATGATATTTCTCCAGTTTCGATCCAGGCAAGACTCAATTTCTCGAGAGGTGCATATCGTCCCGGTATCTTCGCAAAATCGTGGAATCGTCACGCGAGCATCATCCCTCGCGTCGTAAAGAGTACGTGTAATGAGGACGTAACATGTATCCGAAGAAGTGTTCGTGACGAATCGACATCGCGCGCACGCAGCAGGTGCGAACGCGTAATCCATGTCGATTTCGACGATTGCATTCGCAGGTCGCGCTGCATGGTGATGAAGACGAAGACGGGGGAGGGTGGTGGTGGTTGTGAGAACAGCACAAGGGATCCCTCTCTCTCTCTC
>NW_012130084.1:1580367-1584001 GCF_000143395.1 Atta cephalotes
AGAGAGAGGGGGAGGGAAAATTACCAGCCGCGAGGACAGTCGTCTAGTTTTACGAGCGATTCGTTACGACCGCGGCCCGATTATCTCGCATTGCGAAAGCCTGACAAGGGGAATTAAAACGTCAACGAGAACGATATGTGGCTACATTTACCGGCTAGTGCCGTTTTCAAGAGATATGCCAGGGATAAAATCATTTTCGAATAAAATAGGCCGACGATTTTATTAATATCTATAACCCTTTCATTATGTTTGTTTTCTTTATTCTGGAGAATGTAACAACGTAGTGCAATAATGTGCCATGCGTAAGATTAATGGATATATCATAGCATTTCAATAAAGAAAAAAATCTAGCTTGCTATAATAGTATGAATTCTCAATTTAATTCTTTTCTTTTAATCCTTTAATAATAAGATCAGGATCAAATGTAACCCCCACGATTTCGTAAAAGCGTTTTTATTTTAATACAATTTATAGTCAATAAATTTTATTGTGTTTCTTTGCTTAAACTGGGAATTATAGAATTAATTTAAAAATATTATTAGACATCAACACCCATTTCGATCGAATATGACCTTCTTCGCTCAATGTGTATTTTTATCTATAAATAAACAAAGAAATAAGTTCACGTTATTATCTACTTTTTTATCTACATTGTACATTGATTAAATGAAAAATGAACGAAATAGAACATCGGATTAGATCCGACTCCACCTTTCTAGATATGTTTCGAAAAAAATCTTACCGTTAGAAGATTAAAAATATTGAAAGGCGCGAATCCAATTTCTTCTTTTATATTAAAGACTGTAAAGATAGATTATAGGATCGAGAATTCACGGAGTATCGGCCCTCCCCCCTCGATCGTCTACCATCCGTCGTCGCCAATTAAGATCGTGAGCTCGTGATTTTCACAATTATTACCGAAACCATCGCGCGGCGTGGCGTATCGGAGTGCAACCAGCAAGATCGACCGGGACCCGTCGCAACATCGTACCGAACTGGCGCAACTTTTGTTGGCGCAGCCACGCGGATTACCCAAGTTGGTGTTACGTGCCGCGCACTAACTTGCTTTATTAAGTTGATCCCGGCGCTCTAAAGGTTACATCTTATCCCGGCGTATCTACTGCTCCTAATGTAGCCTGCGAGATAGTGCGAAAGTGGTTCGAGATTTTTACGTTGCTATGCACTTCGAATTGTTAATCCGTCCATCCGTTATTTGAAGATAGATTTCTCCTTTGCGAGATATTAATGACGATTTTAACCAGTAGCCTTACTATAATTGTACGACAAATCGTTTCACGAGAACGAATACAACAACTAACTTATCTCTATATACACTAGAAGAAAAATGTTTGGTATTTATAATCATTACATGATAAAACAATTAAGTTAAGAGTATTTTATCTTTATAGTTATTATTACTACAATGTTATAAATAGTAATTATATTTATAGTTTCTATCAAAATATATGCCAAAATATATTGCCGAGAATAATTATAAATTATAATAATTGTAGCTTTTTTTTCTTATATTAATTAGTATAATTCTTTGAAGGTTGCATATGCATCTAAATGTCATCACGGAGAGAATTTTTTCTTAGAGTTTATCCTGAAAATATGATAGTCGTGGGACAACATTTGTATTTCGAAGAATTTTAATGTCTCTCTCATTCATTAATAAACTTACACTAAAGTATAAAATAAGTTTGATTAATTTTACTGAAGGGCATGGTAAAAATCTTTAAAATATTGTATTGTACCACATCTATCATATTTTTAGGATAAATTTTAAAAGGAAATTCTCTCCGTGTATGTCCAAATATAACTTTTGAATTCCAAAAGGGTGAAATAAAAACAAAAATTAAACTTTTATGACATTTCTTATTAAACTTCTTCTGCCAATTGCAAACTAAAAATTTAGCGAAGCACAAATGAGCTCAATTTCATTGTAATTTTAATAGTAAAACTGGTAATCTTTATTTTTCAAACATATATTTATCATTTACACGCATTTATACGCAGGTCTACAGGTACCTGCTTTTAATGCAGAAAAACAGATTTCTAGATAAGGGTCCGTTGCGTGTAGCGACGAATGCGGAACAGAACAGCGTGCGATATGGTTTCGCGACGCGGAAAGTCAGCGCGCGTCACGCTCGTGATATTCCAGCACAATTGTGCACCGAGTATAAATAGACAGGGAGGAAGGGGGGGGGAGGGAAGGGGGGAGGGTCAGGTGTTGGCCGGTGCTAACGAGGTGCAACACGAGAACGCAAGCTCCTGCCGTCGTGGCGCGCGCTGACCGGGGCGAGGCGGACTCGCTCGCCTAACCCGTTAAGCTCCGGGGGCACGGGATAATTAAACCGAATGTTAATTGCGTAATCGCCATCGCCCCGGCGCGGCACGCCGTGCCTCCGCTCGGCTCGGCTCGGCTTGGCTCGCGAGCGCGGCACGCGAGACGGCCGCGATCGAGCGATCAGCTGTTCACCAACCGCGCGCATTCCACTTCTTCTCTTCCTCGCCTCATGCGGTGGTGCCCCACGATGTTATCGTTTCCAACGCGGACCCATTGCGATCGAGACGCGCCCGTGGAGCTCCGTTCAACTTGGCGAACACCTGGTAAGTGTAACGCGCCTGTTTTGCGAGATACCTATGCTATCATTCTTCCGCGAACGCGCGCTACGTCATCCCTCTCTGCCGTGAACTCTCTCGCGTTATCGTGTTCGTGTTCGTGACAGCGAAAACGTTCGATCGCTTAAAATACAATTGTAATTATATGATTTTGGTATTCTTTACTTTAATTTTTTTTTTTAAACTTCGCGTTTTTAAGATTTCAGGAAAAAGTTGTTGAAGATAATCATGTGCGTTGTGCTTAATCCTTTTTAAAATTGTATGACTTATCGACTATTTTTGTTATATTTCTGAATATCAATTCTAATAGAGATGAGAGTATACTTCCTCACGTAACGTATTTCCCTGATATAAAAATTCGAGCGCATCTGCATACACGAGAATATAAATCGCCCGAACAACACTGACAGGCTTTTCGCTCGCCACGCCTGTCGTTTCCGTGTGCACGCGAATAATACGTTCTACGCGTCCAGAGAAAAAGGGAAAGGGGATGTTCTCGATATACTTTCCGAGAAATCACCTCGCTCTACTCCTTAACTACATTTTACATGGAGTGACGAGCTCCGACTGTGTTACGGCTGACCGGCGCAATGCTTATGTATACCGCGCATGTAACACATTATATCTTGAAGTAAATCTTATTAGATGAAGCGAGAAGGGAAGCGTTCAAGATCACTGCTGTCCTCCACCTCCCTCCCTATCCTCTTCTCACTCTTTCTCTTTCTATCTCTTCCTCCGCGTATGGCGTAACAGTTAATTGCCGACCTTAGCCCGCGGTGCGCAATGTACTTCGACGGCGTGATCGCCCAGGGAAAGACGAGCCGCTGCTCGAGAAGAGAAGGCCCAGACGCCACTCGCATCCCGGAGCTTCCTCTGGAGTTTCCTCGACGTTTGGGACGATCGTCTTGCAGATGCAGAGAAACGGATGACGAGGAAAGGGAGATTCAAGATGATCCGCTGGGTGACGGGTGGGATCAACGTGTAATTTACTTCGACCAGCACTATCATA
>NW_012130084.1:1584372-1592626 GCF_000143395.1 Atta cephalotes
TATATATATATATATATATATATGTATATACACAGGGGTGTCCCGGCAGCATCGTGTGAGATCGCAGCATCGTGAAATAGACATTTATCATTATAGTATTATAATACAGTCCGTTAATTCTGAGTTCTGTTTCCTTCGACACGATGATCATGTCATTGCTGCATCATGCTTGAGTTTCCTGTATAATTATTTTGATCCAACAAAATTATTTTTGATTGAAGATTTGTATCTGCTTAAGTTTTTAGATACTTAAATTACTCTAACCATATAGAAAGTTGTAATAATTTTCTTACATGTTGAGCACACGTAATACATAAAGTTCAATTTTCAAGTATGAATATAATTGAAAATCTTCGAACTCTACAGTTGAATTAAATATATATGATACACCCTGTATGTGTGCACTTATATTGTCTGGTACGCTTATCTAGGCGTGCACACATACAAACACACACACACACACACACACACACACACACACACAGAGAGAGAGAGACGTGCATGCCCTAGAAGCATTAAAGTCTCGACGTCATCCTGCGGTCCTAGCGGACGGCGAAGACAACAAAGAGAGAAAAACGGTAGTAGACCGCTGCCTACAAGGTGGATGTGAAACGGGTATAAGAGAAATAAAGAGGGCACACGAGAGAATGAGAAAGAGAGGGAGTGCAACAGAAAGAACGCATATAACATCGAGCTCGAAGAAGGAGCAAAAGGAGGAAGAGGTGGAGACGGCAGAGGATGAGAGGGAGGCGATGGTGTGTCAGTGAAGAAGGTGGATGAGCTGAGGTGGGACAGGGGGAGAAAGAAGAGAAGAGGCCGGGAGCTATGCGTGCTCCGCTCCGCCCACGCTTTCAGAGACCCAGGACTCAACTTGTCCACCTTCTTCTCGACGTACAGCCACCCGCAAGAGTGCCGAGTTGGTCGCTGATTTTGCCGTTCCGATTCCATCGTCTGTATCCTCTGGTGCGATGCGAGAAGAGCTCTCGACGTTAACCCATCGCGGGTCAACACGTCCGAGAGAACGTCTTTCAAGAGAACGAGATCTGGAATATCGAAAATGAGATCGCGACGACTTCAAAGCGACGATCGGAGCGACCGAGTCCATTTAGGGATCTTATCGGATCCTCATCGACATGTCGGCGATAATCGCGACTGTACTTCTGGCAAAAAATGTGCACGTTCGTGGTGCGCATGGTCGATTATCGTTATTAATAGAGGTCGCTTTCCGAAGGCATCCGGAAAGATCATTAAGATCGAACGTGTCATACTTTGATCGTCGTTAATGGGAGTAAAGATGAGAGAGCGACTCGATGCTTTAACGTGCTTCGCTTCGACGTGCGAAAAAAGGATCTGGAATGCCGCTCGAGGCTTCACCAACGACGCACATTAGCACTTTGCAGATTGAAGAAGCAAATAATAAAGCTCATCCAAATAAAAGAATAAAAGTTACGCTGGATTGAATAAACAATACTTTCTCGAATGATTTAAATTACTGCAAAAATGCATTAAATTGAAACGATAAATTTATTGTAATTGTGAATTTCATAGGGTAATCTCTTTATTTATATTATATCGTTGTATAATTATTGTATTTTTATTTGTGTCATCATGTGTATGTTTGAGGAAGAATGAATGCATTTTGATAAACAATTCTTTCGACAAAATTAAATATATATGAAAGACTTACAGTCCAATTATTTTTTGCCATAATAAAAGATAATTGTACAATTAAGATAAGAATATGGAAAAAAATTGTTGAATTATTTAAAAATTTACCTAGATACTGATAGATCTGAAAATAATTTTATTAGATCAAAATAATTACGTAGAAATTTCAAGCATGATGAGTAATGCTGCAAAAAGTTTTGACATTTTTAGCAACCATAGCATCCTACATTATTATTTTGATGATTCAACGAAATTATTTTCAGCTATTATATCTATCCGTATGTAACTAAATTTTTAGATGCATCAACAAAACTATGCTTTCTATAAAGTCAATCTTATTCACTACACAAGTTGTAAGTTGTTATGCTTCTATTTCATTTCGCTTATCAAAAAATTATTAATCTTTTAACACATTTAATTCTTACACATGACAATGCAACGAAAAGCTCATATATTATACAATAATAATGAAATTATGTTAAAGTCATTTAAAAAAACTCTCATTATTTTATCGTTAATATGTTGTATAAAAGTTTTAGCAAATGCGCTTAGCCAAAAAGAACTTGTATGCATATTTCGTGGAGATTCTATGTAGAATCCTCGAGGAGTAGCACTGCCATTTTCCTCTCATAGAGGACGTGTTTCTTTTGATACGGACCGTACTCACGCAGTCCTGCGGCCGGAGGCACCATCTCCTGGAACGCTTATCCCAGGTATCCAGGTATCGTACAAGTCCTCCTCGTGTGTAAGCCCGTGTCCCTCGCGCATTACCATAGCTCGCCCGCGAGCACTGATTCCGAAGCGTGGCTTCGTTGCCCGCCTTGTGGACGCATACTTCGCACGCGTCTGTCGACGAATAACATGCCTTCAACAGTATATTCAATTAGAAATGCTAATAGACTAAAATATGGAAAAAATATTTTATGAATTTTATCTATGATAATTCAATAGAAATTCGTAACTCTCTGAATCAGTGAATAATCACTAATTACCCAGTGACATACTTGATAATCAGTGAAGTTCAACTAGAAAAGAAAAAATGTTTGAGCATTATATAACTATAAAAATATAACTATAAAAATACTAATTTTTGCATGTTCATTTCGATCTTCCAATATCATTGAATTAAGCACTAAAACATGATTAGTTAGATCACATAATAAAGATTAATTAGAATTAATTAGAATTAATTAGGGATCTCACATTTAATTCACTGATTACGAGTGACATACTTGGCACTGATATCAATGATTATCACTGATTCAGATTTAGAAAGAACATAGTATATCTAATATTAGGTTGTCAAAAAAGTACTAAATCGTTCTTTGATTTTTAATACAAATTATTTAGAAACAACGGAAATTATTCTTATAATGAAGACTATCATATTTAATAATGATTCACCATCAGTCTGTTAGCTGCCGACTATATTTGGTCTCGATATCATTCATGTAGACGACATTGAAGTCCTATCGCACTCTACATATAGTCCTGATCCCCTTTGATTACGGCCTGTTTCGAGTTAATGAAATATTTCTCGAGTGGACAATTTGAAACGGTTGAGCAAATTCAGGTTATTTATTGGTGTCTAAGAAGCCCGACTAATACTAAGATCAATGATGCTTTCCAGCATAGTGTAATGCAATGATCATTTCATCTTTGTTTAATTTGACAAGCAATGAGTAATGTAATGATTTGATGATACTATGTTACACTACTGTGTCATCTATATCTCTTGGAAAGCACTCCAAATCAAGTAGTTAGCCTGATAGTGAATGGTTATAATGGTCTGTATTTTGAGGAATAATTATCGTTGTTTCCAAATGAAAATCATTTTTGTATGTAAAAATCAAAGGGTGATTCAAAACTTTGTTGACAATCTAGTATTTAAATTACTATACCGAATTATATTGATCTGGCATTATTCTTATTTGCGATATTGCTATATAATATTGCAAATTCAAGTTGACCTTTCCTGTTTCTGATACGTGCTTATCTAGCATGAGGACTTCGCTTGATGGCGACGGTAAGATAGGAGTTTGAGCAGACGTGTTCAACATCAAGTATGCATCAAGAATACAGGCCAATGTCTTCCACTCGGCGAGTATGAGGCAGAAAAGCGCAGTCGTGTCTCTCTCGACGCGACGTCTCGCTGGCTAAGCAAATACCGCATGTTAATCGTATCCCATGAGAGAGGCCCGCGGTCTCTCGCGCCCTCCCCGTAAAAGCGTAGGAGTGTTTGGAAACACTGTTAAAACATCGGACCACAGCTGAGCAGCGCGCACCATTGTTCGCGAGGCACAAAACCGTCGGCGAACGCGCGCTTCCGCGGACCTTTTCTGCGGCTCAATGGAACGCGCGCGTTGCTGCAACAAGGTAGAAAGCAGAGGCGAGCGAAAAGAGCGACGGCGAGTAGGTACCTTTTGTCTTTTAATCGTCGCGTTACGCCGCTGCCAAAGGGGATAACCCCGACAAGGGAGGGTCACGCCGTCCGCCTCGTCTGACAAATGGCTGCGGGTACGGCGCTTTTTGATTCGTTGAGGAAACTCCTGCTTTCAATGTCCGTTTTCATCGTACGTATTGACAAACTCGCGCATTCCAGATTCCATTCCATATCATGTTTTATTAATTATCGCTTGAAAACAGAGATATTGCTGATTAATCCATTGTCAATCTTTGTACGAAAATCGTAATTTCAGTTTATATAATTATTAATCAGTAGATTTACTTCTTGGTTTTTAATTACTAATTTTTATAATTATGTCATATTTAAAGTAAAGGAGTGATATTAAAATTATTGTTATAACGATTATTATTTTTGGTCGTCAAGGACGACGATCAATAAAATCACATAGATGCTCGAAGGAGGACAGCTATTTTCTAAATAATTTTTTCAGTCAGATGAATTCTTAACGTGAATTCGAATTTAATCGAATTTAAACGAATGATTCTCTCAATTGTTGTCACGTGCGGCCGCATGAAACTCGCCCTCGAAAACAATTTATATACATCGTCGCCGCGGGGAGCGTATTGTCTCTGCCTCTGTCGGAGCGAAGCCGACCTTGTCGGCGATCGGCCGGTGATCTCTCCAATGAAGTTTGCCTCTCCATCTTCTCTCCTTCTCGGACCTGAGCCTCCCGTTTCCAAGAGAAACGCGCGCGGAATAGCTTTTGGAATTCATGTTGTACACCGCGGGTGGGCGCTATTGGCCCTAATAATTACCGCTCGAGGAACGAGGTCTTTATCGTGGGACAACGCTTTTTCGTCCCCCGAAGGATGTCCGCACCACCCGAACTCCTTTCAACGCATCTCTTCTTTTTTTTTAGCGAGCGCGAGAATCGCGAGATCTATCTGGAGGAATAGTAGATGATTTGATCATGATTTTAGATAAGTATTTTTAATCCTCTACCCGTCAAGTTGGACTTTGAAGTCACAATCGATATTTTGATTGTGAATTCTGGTATAGATCAATTTAAATCTATAAAAAATAATGAAAATATCAAACTTCTATGATGAAAACTCGTTTTTAAAGCTTTCAAGTATGTAAGAATTTTTTTCAGATTTTTATATAATCCAGAAGTTCTCATTTACTTGCAATTGAATCACAGCGACTTCTAGGGAGATTTTCTTTATATTTTCTTCTAGCATTGTGATGGGCTTGTGCGTAATTGGTGTGGAATTGATATACACCCATCCAGAAAAATATAATAATCCGCATTGAAGGTCAAAGCACAATTGTGCGTTTACACGGAAAATATAATAATCTATATTTACGTGCATACGATATAAACTATGTTTTACTTGTCATTTAAATAATTATGTTAAATTATGTACTAAATGAGTTTGTGAACAATCTATAGTTCATTGAAACTTATATATTCTTTCTTTGTTCTTTGTTGCATTGAACTACATTAAAGTTCCTATTTCATTATATATTTTTACTTATCGATGTGTTAGTCACATATATAACAATCATAACTTAATTATTTTTTTTTATCATTATTCAATTTATAATAATTTTACATTAGGTACTTTACATTGCTTGTGTTGTCTACATGAAAAAGATTCGTATAAACTTTATATAAATATTCTATATAACCATAATCTTATTTGTTGATCATTGACGGAAAATTGCAAAATTTTACGTGGTCGACGGATAATTAATCGATATTATCGCCTTAGTTAGTGAATTGTTTACATCAATCCACAGAATCCATACGAGATCGTACTTTTATTCAATCATCATTTTTTAGTTATTTCAAGAAAGTATCTCTACATTGTGATGTGTGTATTTACCTTATCATTGCGTCAGTTTTCTTCAATGGATACTCTTATTATATAAACGAAAGGATGACGACAAAGGTGCCTCACTTTCCCTTACAGTATGTGGGATGAAGAATCTTACACGGGTCATTCTTGTAAGTGGATATTTCCGAGTGGCACCAACTTGAAGTAAACGACGCAACATGATGCGTGCGACTCGACGTAGCATTTTACCTCGAGGTGTCCGTTTCCGCTTCGCTGACGATACAAATACTGGACGGACACCTCGTATGAGGCGCGAAAGGAAGCAACATAATGATTCTCGAGCCGCGCGACCGCAGCCAAATTTTCAAAGTGGACGAGTGCGGGATTGCGTACTTATCGCGCGGCTGGATTTCAGCTGTCCTGCGCGATAATCTCTTGCAAATGGCGAGAATGCGCACCTACATTGAACCATCCGGCATTAAGTTACCACAAGAGCATCGTTGAAAACTATCGGCGAAGCTAATTGGAAGTCTCGAAGCGCGAACGCCGTGCTATCCCGAGCGCGTTGTTTCAAAACGAACAAAAGAGATTATCGAGAATGATTGTTCCAAACGACGGCAATTGTATGATACGAGCGAAGCTTATGTCAAATTAGCACGTGATCCGATTGGAGGGCTCGTGCGAAGCTGATCGTTACATCGTTGGTGGTTCGAACGCGTGATAAAAAAAAAGATAGTAGAGCACTGCGAGGTGTTTCTCAAAAGATCTTATAACTGCGATATAAAATCTTTTATTTTTATTTTATCAAAGAGTACAGAGTTTATGATTGACCCTCACTTTACTTGATAATTTTTCGGTTTTCTACTACACATCAGTTGTTTGTGTCTGGGATTAATTTTTGTCATTTTTACAAATATACCAAAATTATTAATCTTTGGTACGCACAATTAAGTCGTTCGTGTCCTGCGCATTTTCTTTGAGAAACTGAGAGCATTAATTATTAAGTAATTAATTACAACATTTAAATACAATTTTTTTAAATATATAACCTTACAAATATTTTCTAAAGATATTGATTCTAAAGATATTAAAAATATATGTAAAAAATTACTTAATAATATTTGTACACTTATAAAAATAATCCAGAACACAAACAACTTGTGAGTAGTAAAGGAAAATTATCGTGTAAACTGAAGTTATGTACATGAGTTTTATACAGACTTTAATTTTCAAAAAGTATTTGTGAAGTTATGTATTAAAAAAGAAAAGGATAGATAGATATTAAATGAAAATAGACCGATTAAACATATATGAATGAAAAATGACATATTCGGTCAAGACGATTCTTTGTGTCTAATAATATTTTTTGTGGATTTATACAAGCTGGAATTATCCGCCACGCTATAATCTGTCGATTTTTAAATATAACCCTAAACCAAAGTTGAAGTATTAATATCATAATTAAATTAACAAGCAATTTAATAATATTATATTGATGTTCATAGACAAAAAAATAGAGACATTACTTATTATCAGATGTTTCTAATATTTCAAAGAAAAGAAATATGTAATAGAACTGATCCAATTGTGTGTACTAGAGTTAAAAATCGATCGTTAACGTACGACTATAATAGCAAAGACTTTTGCATAACGCATAAGAGAATCAGAGTTCTTATTTTTATCTCCACTAAAAATGGGAATGAAAATAAAGAAATTTGATTAGTTAATTCTCTTGTGTCATGCGTTACGCAAAAATCTGTGTTGTGACTTCATACTTTAAGGATGAAAGTATTGATAATCCAGATTTATAAAAAGAAAGTAGCACAACGGTCAGCATATCACACAAAGCTCGTCTCGAGCGCACTCCTTCTCATCCACCCTCGACTTCTTATCGCCCGCATAGATGCGAGTACACTCCTCGCGTCAAGTGATAGCGAACGCCCGTTTCCGCTTCATTGATATTGAAATGGCCGATGGCCAGTGGGTCGTGGAAGGGAGTCGTGGCAGCGCCAGTCTCGAAAAAACAAGCCACAATGACTCTCGAGGTGAGACCACGCTTCGCGAAGAGGAGCGGCTCGGAAGTAGACATCTCCGAGTGGTCCAGCGTCATCTACTTTTCTTGCCTTACGACCCTTACGAAATACGATATCTCCGGAGGAGTCTTCTTCTATCTTCCTCCATCTATCTATCCGTCGAGTCGTCTCTCGGGAGAGCTGAGAGTGCCGGGACAACGTGGCGCGACGCACACACGACCCGCGTGCACGGGGTATAAATGGTATAATACGACACGTAATCCCCGCACTGCGAAGATCCTTCTCTTGTTCTCTCTCTCTCTCTC
>NW_012130084.1:1593461-1598808 GCF_000143395.1 Atta cephalotes
CTCCCTCTCTCCAGCGACTCGAGGACTCTTCTTCGCGACCAGCGAGAATGTTTACATTTGTCTCCTCCGGCAGCTTACGCTTCACCGGACGCTGCGCACAAAGAGCGTTTTATAGTCTGGCGTCCCCCGGGCGCGCGATGGACGCGGAGAGAATTCCTCCCTCGTCACAGCCGTGTCGCGGCCGGCGACAAAACACCCACAAAGCCTGCCTTGTTAATTACAGCCGGCGTGACCGGCCCCATCTGCATCCGGGCAGCCTTCATCGCCGCTACCGCTGCACTTTCAGAATCTCGCAGAAAGAGAGAAAGAGGAAAAAAAAGCGACGCCGGTCATCGAATGGTCATTGCCGCGATCGTCTGTCGCTGCGACGCGAGGGAATTTCTTCGTCGTGGTTCAACCGTCGAGGGCAACCGTCGTGCAATGAAGAACGTTCTCTTTGTTGGTGTGACCGATTTTGGATCCCTTGGATGAATTTATTCGATTGAAGATTTATCGGGCTGAATGTTGCACGGATTTCGGTGGCAATGCCCGATTAAACCTCGATAATTTTACCTCGATATCGATATAAGTCGGTGTAATTCAACTTTTCGTAAATATACTCGATAAATTGAGTTGCTGTTTGATATAGTTATTGAGTATACGAGTTTATTTCGGAGGCCATAACCGCAAAAATTCATAGCAAATTGCTCGAAATGTAATATCGATCTGCGATCTACGAACCGCCAGGAAGAAGTCTATTCTCGTACCCGCGCGATCGTCACTCTCACTTGTTTATACTGAATGGGACAGAAATACAAGAGTGTCGCTGAGACGCGAAACATCTGTCGCGTCGACCTGTCGACGTCGTCGTATTACTCCAGCTAAACTATTTTCGCTGTACACCCTGCAATCGACGGACTGACAACCAGTGACAACATGCTCTCCCGTCATTCGAATTCGTTATTTTTCTGGTTACGGAATGTTTCGAATAGAGTAACGTTTTGAAATGCTGAACAAATTCTGCGCCATCTTTTCGCAAGTAACACAGAGTTGATTAAAGAACGTTTCTTCAAATATGATTAATTCATTTAGAATAATATTCAAATAAACAAAAATTTGCAATGGACAAAATCTCACATGTTTTATAAATGAAAATAATACATACAACTATTACATTATTACTTTTAGAAGCCCGTAATTTATTGGTTTATAAAATAATTATATGATTTTAGAGAAATCTCTTTGAAAAAAGAATACATAAAGGCTCTCTTTTCTGGATGCGAAAAACGCATATTTGTTTAATTTCTAGAAATTATCTCATTTACTTTAGAGGGCTATCGATATTGAATGAATAGTATTACTATCAGTATTACTATCAGTAAATTAAATTAGTATATAAAGAAATAAGCCATTCTTAATTAATGTAATACATCTGAACTTATAATGACAAAATATGTAATAATTTAGCCAAAATAATAATCTTCAATAAATGAAAAAATACTAAATCAAGTACAAAAGAACACTAATTATAAATTTAAAAGGACAGAAAAAAATAAGCTCATTATCAAATTCAATCTTGAAATGAATATGGAGTATGCAGTTTTCTCGTAACACAATAAAATATACAATAATTAATTATTTAAAAATTGAAATGACTTATTACGCTCTCTGTAATAATACTATCAAGGAGTCTTTTTGATGTATAACAGATTAAAGTGAGATTGAAAGATCGACATACACCGCATATTCAATTATATTACAACATAATGCGTTAAATCCCACATAAATTTCGATAAAATCAACAGACAATTTTTATAATTTATTAATTTGACGTTAACATTGATAATAACCTAATATGAGAAACGACGTATATTTGTTTGATTGTTGTTTTTTTTATTTATTACGAATTAAAAATTTTTAATATATTATTATAGTTTGATTCATTATGCGCTATGATTAAATTAATTTAAATTTATAATAAATTAAGGTTTTAGGCTCATAGTCTTTGTTCTATTATTGTGATAACAGATTGAATTTTTAAAAGTTTTTCCTCGCTTGTTCTGGCTTTTAACGGATCGAATCTCCTGATGATCACTGAAGACTTAGAGTTCAATAATCTCGCTCACTTGTACATAAAATTTACGATATCGGTAACGTTCTAGGATTAAATTATATTAGTTGCGCGATGCTCTCTGTGGTAAGAAATCGATTACAAGCGTAAAATAATCAAAGAAACTATTAGCAACGAATCAAAGTACGAGGGATATTCCTGGAAAAGAACCGATCGTGCATTTGCCAATCGTACAAATCCGTCTCAGAAGACGCTAAGTGAATCAGACAATGACGTCGTTGTGTGCGGAATAAATCGAGAACGCATTGCTCGAGAAAGCACCCCCGTAGGCAGCGACTCTCGTATTTCTTCTAGTTAGCGAAGGAAGAGAAAGAGAAGAGATCGATTGCCGCCGTGACTCTAAACGACGCTCTGTCGCGCAGCTGTACGGGACCATAATATTTTCCGAGCACCAAAGAATCGAACGTGACCCGGGTTAGCATACGCGATTTATTAAAAGATCGCGAGCCCGTGACGGGAGAGCGCGAGTCTGCGCGCGTTTTCCTCGTGCTCGGCTAGGAGCGAATTTGTCGTCATCATCGTTCTCTACGGTGGGATAACTGCTCGGCGCCGGCAGAACCGATCGTTACCCAAAGTGTCGCCTGGCGGGCTTGCGTGCAGGAATGCAATGTGAACCGGCCATTACCACGACGCAGTGTCACCCGGAGGAGGGTAATTTCGTCTCGAAAGTCTTCGCTGCGCGCTGAGGAGGAGATGAGAAGCGAGAAGAGGGCCGCATTCTTGCGATTTGACGATCACGCCCCGCGTCATACCTGTGGTCTCTTCTTTTCGTCGCGTCACCGCCGATCACGTCTCCGCCGCAAATTATTTCGTGCCACTTTCAACGTAGATCGACATAATCGAGCGCAATCTACACGCATGAAACGTAAAACCCCGAGAAGGACCGTGTCGAGTTTTCGAAACGCATCGGGTGATTTATTTGATATTGACAGAAAGGAAATTATGAGAAAAAAATTTTATCCTTGAGCAGAATACGTTTATATAAAATCTTGAATTATTATATAAATTGGCAATATATTTTCTTTGCCCTGAATTACTATTTCATGTAATATTTGTAAAAAAATTAATTATGCACAGGATATCCTAAAATTCGTCTTAAAATATTATAGCAAGAAAGTTTTTGAGAAATTAAATAAAATGTTATTTGTAAATTTTTATTTTAAGTAATAGTTTCTAAGATAAAGATTTAAATATGGCCAATTATAGACTACATTTATATTGTAAATAATAATAAAAAGTATAGTAAATATAATCACTTGTGAATATTAGTGAACGCGCTGAAGTGTGCGCTCCTCATCGCTCACTAATATTGCATGATTTATGGATATAGTTATCTAAACATAATCTGTAATGGGTCACATTAAAACCCTTTATATTTCAAAAATCATTGCTTAATATAAAAATTCACAAATAACTTTTTTAATTTTTCGAGAATTATTTTGCTATGATATTTTGAATTGCGAATTTTGATAATATTTTTATCTGATATATCTATGTACATGATATTGAAAAGAACTTCAATAATAATCGACAATTAAAAATAAGAGAAAATAAAGTAAGCAATAGATGGTAATCTCTGGAACTCTTCGATCTACTAAAAATTATTGCTTCAAGATTAGATGACCTTATCACTGTCTTTGACTTTATTTTTTATATAAAGGGGAAAATATAAAGTTTTACTAAAAATGCGAAGTTTTGCTAAAATAATTATCCACGATTTTGGTCAATCAATTGCGGTATTGACAGATGTGGTCAATCCGCGCACAGCTGGCCAATATTTTGCGGTGGAAATTCGAGACCGCGACAATAGAGAGTCTCCGCAATTTTACTTTGCCAATGACAGAGGATGCACACTTCATCGTAAGGCTCGCAGGTGTCCGTTTCCTTAGCAGGAGCCGCCTCGAAAATTAAACATCCGGCGCAACTATGTTCTTAAACGACCACTTAACATCCGTTGCCGCAGCGGGGCTGCTCCGTTGCGGAATCGCGATCAGTATTATCGTGTCGCGCCTTCGATCGTCACAATGGGACCCGTTTTTCGCTTTGCGGTTACCTCTCCATCCGGAGGGGGTGTCTTCCACGACTCTCGTCCCGTGCCCTCCTCGTCCACCTTCAATCCTATAGCCGTGTAATAGCCGCGGGGCGCGTTCCGCAGTCGTGCGTGAGCAAACAGGATATCGCGCGGCTGTATCCTTGGGCCGCAAGCACCTAATAATTGCAAAAATGCATGCACGGGGTATGTACAACGCAACGTCTTCGCGGAACATAAAAGACGTCTCGGCGCGAAGATCTCTTCTCTCCCGTTCGGCCCCCTCTGGGGGCGTCACGGCACTCGACGACCGCCATGAGAAGCAGAGATGAACAAAAAAAGAGAACAGATAAACGAAAGTGATGGAATGCCGACATTCTCGACAATCGGAAGAAGAGGGTCATGTACGTATTCAGAACTCTCGCGCTCTCTTTTACTGCTTGAGGGATTTGAATTTAGGATTTGCGCACGTACGTTGATGAGAAAGCCGCGTCCCTAATCGTGTACAAAAATAGATTGGAGATCGAATCTCTTGAAGCTTCTTGGATTGATCGACTCGGTGTTTCCGTCGATATATATCGGTGTAATCACAAAATCAGACATTGGATCCAAAAATTTGTTAAGGGAAGGTATATTGGCGCGCCATAAGCAAAATTTTTTTAAGATATCAAACATGAAAAAATAGAATACTAAAATATTATTTAAATTGAAAAAATATTATTTAAATTATTCATAAAATGTTTTATTTCAAATTATATTAACACAAAAATAATATAAATAAAAAAATAATATATTGAATCTATGTTTTTTATATTTAGTTCTTTAAATTAAAAAATATTGTAAAATCAAAATTGTGATTGTAAAGAAATATTAAAAATATATATAATATTTTGCTAAATATTTTGAAAAAAGGAGACTTTAAAGAGAGAACCTTCATGTCCTCCTTGCCGTGGACGGCAATCCGCCACGATTAAAAAACAAAACTTCTGCTAGTCTGCAAAATTACCAGTTTTGAATTACTACTTCAAAAAAACGCATTTTCCATGATCTTTGACGCTTTCCTGCGGAAGACCGTTTCTCAGAGAGAAGCAGAAAAAAAGAAAGAAAAAAAGCGCGATGTGAGAAAGAGAGAGAGAGAGAGAGAGAGAGAGAGAGAGAGAGAGAGAGACGGACCAAATCGATAACTAAGTTAGGGAACGACGAGTGAC
>NW_012130084.1:1600949-1603488 GCF_000143395.1 Atta cephalotes
GAGAGAGAGAGAGAGACGGCCAAATCGATACAAATTGGGAACGCGATGACGCGGCGCGTTTTCGCGGACGGGAATCATCGATGGTGCTCCGGAAAAATAACAACGGTGCCTTCAATTATCAGCTCGTTTCGCTGATTTGCTGTGCGGCCTGCACAACTGTTATTAGGACCCGCGTGGAGTGTCGATCATCGGCTGCTGCCGATCTGTTCCAGTATATCCTGGCGGAAACAATGACACCCGAGATAGTGTCAGAAATAATACAAATAACCGAGACCCGGTGAAAGTACTGTTTAGTCCATAATTTCCTTCGGCAGTGCGACCACATTGGAAGGCGGGGCGCTGGTCACACCTTCCAAGAGCTCTCGTGTTCTCTTTTTCCTGCTTCTTCACCTTGCCACCTATCCTCCGATCCGTCCCGTCCTCTCGATCGCTCTCATTTTTCAACCGACAGGCGCGATTTCCTACCGCAACGATCCGACATACTGACAGTCATCCTCACACATTGTTTTTATAAGGGAACCCTCTTGTCATCGTCGCCAGACTGCAGAAAGGAGCTCGGCTGGATCGGCGTCATCTTCCGAAGGAAATTCAAACCGTCCGCGGAAAGGGAACAGAAGCATCATAAACTCATTTATTATATTAACAGAATATGCTTTTTAATTGATACTATTTGTGTGTATATAACTTGTAAAAAGATTTGATTGCAATTATGCATCTAGAAAGGGAGTATATTTATAAAAAGATAAAATTATGTTTTGCTTTAAAAAGCAATGTGTTATCATATGATAATATAATAATGTGGAATATACGTCATCAATTAAAAAAAAGATTGTATTAAAAAATTGTATAAAATAGGATTACTATATATTTATTGTACTTTTAATAAGATCTATCGAGAAGCTCGGCGCGTTTATTTTTATACTATTAATTGCATTTCAGATAAATTGCATTTCTTAAATTTAATAAGTTTCTTAAGTGCCGAGGAATGCATCGTTACGTAAAAATGCGACTTGTCATTTTTCTCGGCGGGATGATTGAAGAGACAGGACTTTTGCCCACCGTGGTCCTCTTTTTCGGAAGATTCAGGTAAAGACGCCGAACACAATACGCTTCCCAGCGAGCTGCAAGTTATTATTACTGGCTCGCTATTGTCCGGCTGTCAACAATTAGTTTAGATGATACTTCAACATCCTACCATACAATACCACCTGAGACCTATGGTTTATTTTCGGTATTTTTGGAATACAGTGCGGCCGCAGAGCAAATAACAATCTTCGATTTTGTTACGTTCGTTATGTAAAACTCTCACCAAGCGATTCTCGGCATTCGAGCACATGCAGATCGAGCATAAATATATAAAGACATCGAAGACGATATTGAAAAATATTAATTGTGTATTATCTTATTTTCAATTTTTAATGATTCTTACTAAATTCAATTATTACGATTTCTAATTTATGCAATTTTTTATATTTAAATTTTATCGAGAATTGTTTACATTGTGATAGAAGAATAAATTTATTATATATTTATTTTATATTTTCATAACCTTCTAGTATTAGCTCTTGGAAATTTACTAAGAAAAAAATGTAGATAGTAAGTTTTAACAAATATTTGAATAATATTAACTTAACATTTACTTATAATATATAATAAATAAATATTTACTAAATGAAAAAAATAGTCAAATCAATTTAATGGTTCTTATACCAAATAAATACATGATTACATTTAATAAATATTCAGCTACTATTCAAACAAATTTTAAAATTTACATTTTTAAAGTACATTTTTTTCTCAATACACATCTTTACATATTCCTTAATTTATATTTTTCGTAGCCTAAATTATTTACATTAATGTCGAAAAGAACTATTTGCACATAAACAAAAATGTGAAAGAACAACGAATAAACATAATTAACACTGATAAACCGATAAATAATTAACGTAACAATATGTAAAAAGAAAAGAATGATAAGATACAGCTAACACACGATAGCTCGCGTCACATATTATGAAGCGGCTGCAGCTTTTGGCAAAATTGTATCACAAGTAGTGAGAAGTCGTCTTTCCGCCCTCGCAATTCCGCATCTCGCCGTCTGTTTCCTCTCTGGCGGCGGCGAAAGACGACTTCAAACGACAAAGAACGGGGCTGGGGTCGCATCTCGCTCCTGATCCTCAACTCGAGGAGGACTGCGCGTTGCGAGCGGGACACGCGAGGATGATACAAAATATTAATATTGCGCGTTTCCCTCATAACTCACGGATCGCTGAGCGCGTTACGCACGCTCGGCGGCGTCCCAAGGGACCGTGGCATCCTAGGATGAGCGGGATATCACGGGATGAAGAAGTGAAAGAGGAGATAGAAAGAAGAGGACGCGGGCAGACTAGCAGTGTGTGTCTTTGTGCTTTTAAAGGCTCAAGGATCACCGCTTTCGGAGCGGCCCATTGTAGGCCACGAATTGCCACGGAAGACGCGGAGTTTACGGTGGAAAAATCTCCGTTCGCTTTTTTCTTGCTCTCTCTCTCTCTCTCTC